>NW_011370591.1:0-5225 GCF_000735185.1 Notothenia coriiceps
CGGAGGAAAGGACGTCCCATTGCTCTTAAAACTAATTTCCCTGCTTCTCGTGGTTTCCTTGCGTCTCTCCATGCTTCCCTGGAGGGAGGGACTAAACACAGGGAAACGACGCAAGTGAGGGAAGCAAGGAATCCATTTAATCGACCTGAGAAGCAGCCATGCTCTGAGCAGCAGACTTCAGATAATGGTTAACAAAGCTCTACGTCAATTATGGTATCATCATATGCCGTTTCCATGGAAACGCATCCCTTGCCATAAAACACGATGTTGCTGTAACTCCAATGGAGATGGTCCGATCGTCCCTCAAACTTTGCTTGTATATCACCGGTCCATGCCTCAACAGCTTTACGCCAAATCTGAGATCTCACCATAGGCTGTTGCCATGGAAACTGCATCCCTCGCCATAAAACACGATGTCGCTGTAGCTCCAATGGACACGGTCCGGTCATCCCATAATCTTCACCTGTATATCACCTCTCCATGCCTCAACAGCTCTACGTCAAATCTGACATCTCACCATATGCCGTTTCCATGGAGGGGTCTAAGCTCATGCGGGACCCGGCAGCTACTGTCTAAACTACATACTGCGGTGAGGAAACGCCATATCATGGATTATCAAGGATTATTTCTGAAACAGTATGGAGCTCAAAGGCTTTCTCTCTTGCCGGTTATACCACAAGGTGAGTTCCTTTTTACTTCATGCTTCTTCACACACATGCTCTCCAGAACAGGTTAGCTCTGAGTGTTAGCGATGCTAATGTAAACACTGACCATATTACGTCCAAAACAGTCGGGCATTGTTTCTGATAGCAACGTTTCTGATAGGGCCGTGGGTCCACATTTCAGATATTACGTCATATCGGACGCAAATCTGGATCAGCTCCGTTGTTCCCCCGTTTTTAGAGATTTGGGTACGGAGGAAAAGAGAGAGGGTTTTATTTTCTGACGCTGCGTGAGTTCCCTGACACACCGGGGACACATCTTGATGTATAAAAGACATCAAAAAGTGCATTTGGCATGATAGGTCCCCTTTAAAACTCTGGATATGCAAAAAAATCTACAACGGATGAACAGAAAGTTTAAATTAACTCCAATACAAATCCAATTTAGTATTTAAAAAACAAATTACAAAGTGTATCATTAAAGGAATTTTATTCTAATTACATGACCTTTTTTTAAAATTTGTTTATATAGTTAACAATACATTTCTTTATTTTCCCTTGTCTTATCAAACACTTTGAGGTGCCATCTTGCAAACAGCTGTGCGCTACCATCCGTTCTGGAAATATAGACTTTCTTTTGTTGGTTTCTATGAATCACAGCTGCCGACCACATCTATCTGATCCATGAATTATCTTATCCACAAAACAACAGCTTTAAAGTAATCTGAGTCTTCAGCACATTTCATACTGTCAAGTCTTTTTTAAAACCACCACATGCAAAGAAACCCAGCTTTCCCTAACACATTCCGAGCAAACCAATAACTCTTTACTGGTGCTCCAAATGATTGAGTTTTAAACAAGAACAGATTGAGATCAAAGCGATTTTCCTCCTGGACCCCAAAGCCGATTTGAAGGCAGGGTTTATCCCACGTAAACCTACAACACACTCAGGACTAATTGCAGTAAAAAGGTTAAGGTGAGACAAAGAATCAGCTTTTCTCTTCAGAGCATGTGGTAGACGCACTAAAGCTTTGTGTTTACTTCTCCGCCGTTGCCTCCAAATCAGGCTGAATCTTCTCATTACTTCGATGTCGGTAAATCTAATTAGCTAAATGTGTTTCTGCTGAAAATCCCCAGAAAGACCTTCAACAGTGCCTTGTCATTTCACAACAACCATGGGCCATATTTCAAATCTGTTTGCAAGGTTTTCCACGAACTTCAAGAACAAATTAGCTTGCATAATGCTTACAGCTTTCATTAAGCTAATCGTTAAAGGTGGGGTAGGTGAGTTTGAGAAACCGGCTCGAGATACACTTTTTGTTATATTCCATGGAATGCTCTTAACATCCCGATAGCAATGAATATTTGAAGTGCTTTGACAAGAAATCCATAAAAAATGTCATCTCTGGAAGCCGTGGCGCTGTAAAAAGCACGACCAATCATCTGAGCAGGCCCGGCTAAAGTAACTGGATGGCGTACCTGCCTGTCAGCCTTCCATCTGTGCACAAACTTATCTCGTGCCCTCATTGGTCATGTGCGCGTTCGTGTGTGTTGGAGGAGGGGCTCTGTGAGGAAGTGGCAGATTTGTTCCGGTTGTGTATTTTCAAATTCTAGCGTACTCGAGCTGGTTTCCCCAAAATGACCTACCCCACCTTTAAAGCAACTTGTGTTTGTTAACCTTGGTTATGAAGGCTGCACACTTAATTTATGTGCAGGATTCTTCTTTCTTTGCTCTTCCAACAGACATGCTAGATATTGATTCACAGGTTTAAGGAACACAGAAAAGACAGAAGTGAAAGCAGAACGCCGGATGACTCAACGTACACCTCCTTGAACAAAGAAGATTGGCCAACCTTCGTTATGCAAAACACGTGCATAACGGTCCACAGCTAGAAAAGAGAAACTCAACAGAAAGTCTGACAGCCTCCTCTCTGTTTCTACTTCCTTCTGGCCAAGAGTCTGGCTCTGTGATATTCTGAGAGAAGTGTGACTGAAAACAACATGGCTTCATGCTGTTGATCATTGCTTGCCATTTTACACAGTATAGCATCGTTTGAGACAGCTTGTTCTGGCCTACAGTGCATTATTAATCCATTTGGGATCTCACGTGGATACAAAATATAGGGAAATTAAGATAAAAGACACATTAAAATACTATATATTGAGTGTTAGTGTTCCAGATGTGACTTGCTGAGCTTAAGTTGTGTCAATTACTGCAAATAAAGTTATTTTTCATGGACTTTTGTTCCTCATAAGGTTCTTTTTTTAACTTTCTACCAAGTTTTATTCATGATTTCAAAGCGAGGAATTGATGAGTCATTTGAATATTAATTCAGAGTTAGCTCGACAGGGTTTGATTCTAAGGAAGCTTTTTTCCAAGAAAGAAACATTATTTAAGAATAATATACAGGTATAGTTTATTAATAAGGGAATATATTTGAATATTTCTTCAATTTAAATCACTTATAAGTCACAAAAACAATAAAAATAACACAAGAGTTTTATAGATAATTAAAACAGAAAATCAGCAGCTAGTTAGTTAGTTTAGCAAGAAGTTAATGCGTCTCTCTGGAGATGCAAAAACCATCATCAATGGATCAAAAGATAATTCAAAGTAACCCCAATAAAACTCTAATGTTGAATTTAAAATCAACAACATATCGTTTATTAATAAGGGAATATATTGTAATATCTTTGCATTTATTTTGGTTATTTTTCTCATGTTGGGTTTATATTTTATGATGATCTTCATGAATCCAAAATAGTTTAATCCTGGAGTTCCTTTAATAAATGTAAACATGATGATGAACAGGAAATATATGAATGTGTTCATGTTAGTGTGTGATTTCTCAGAAGGTTTAAAGACTTTTTTATTGATTATTTTAGGGCACTGTAGATTTCACGATCATTGGAGAGAGTAAAGCTGATTCCAGGAACGTCTGTTTGATGATCCGCTTTGACTATTTTATGAGTATTTTATGAGGAATCTGTGTGATTTATAGTCAAATGTGGCAAGGCTTTGTGAAATACAGTTGTGATTCAGCAAAATATAGTCCCTGTACAAGAATACGTCCATGCACGATGTCCATATATACCTAAATATTATAAATGTTGCACACAAGTCCTTATGTCTGCATCCATATATGGCTTAAAGCTAACCATAGCGAAACATGAACAATTATAATAATCAGAACCATGATTTAACAATACCAAGAACCTTCAATGAGCGTTTAATTGGAATAAAGATCAAAACAATACTCAGTTTTCAGTTTCCCAGTGCTGCTGATTGCCTATAATCATCCTTTCCAATTTCTTCTAGCTGGTTTTCCCCCAGAATGAATTCCAAGTATGGGAACATTTTCCTTGAAAGGGTCAATGAACTCTCACTCTTTTCTTCGCAGGAACAGCTGTGGGAATTCTGGATGTCCCAACAAACACTGCAATGTGAAGACTATCTTTTAACGCCTGCAGAAAGTGGTACAGTCTGCCAAACACTACCCAAACTGAGTAAGACCCAAGGCTGTGAGAATGATTAGAGAGTCTAGAGATGTCCCGATCCGATCACGTGATCGGGGATCGGAGCCGATCACGTGATTTTCAAAAGATCGGAATCGGGAGGAAAAAAATTGGGGATCGGGATTTTTTTTTTTTTTAAATACTTTTTTTAAAATTTTGTATTCAATGTTACAAAACAAAAATAGACCATGTTCTAAGTACTTAAAGTTACATCCTGAAGCCTTAGTTTTGGTTTTCTAAATAGACAGAACATCATGTATGTGTTGCTTCTTTGGGGCGTTGTTCATAGACCTGGTTGCTTATTTCTCTCAAATCTGGCAACAGAGTGGGCAGGGCGCAGTGTCTAATTGTAGCAGTAAGCTAACGAGTACTGAAAGCTTTATTTTCTTTTGATCCAATGCTGCACAACTGAACTGATCCAATGCTGCTGTGAAAGAAAGAAGCTATATCCATGTTGGATAGAATATCCAATTTAAATAAGTAAATAACCTTAAGGGACAACTTGAATGCTTTTTTTCTTTTTTTCTCTTAATGCATTGCATAAAGATCGGATCGGGAAAAATCGGTGTGATCGGAATCGGATCGGGAGCAAAAAAAGGTGATCGGGACATCCCAAAACCATCAGGGAAAGGGAGTTTTTTAACTGATGGGTCAAGGAAGCAGTGAGGGACAGAATGAAGGACCCTGCAAAGAGTGATACAGTCCGCCAAACACTTGCCAAACTTCTCAACATTCACTACAAGAAACCAAGGCTGGGAGAATCATTAGGGATTCAAGGCCGTCCAAGAAGAGGATTCTTTGAACAGTTGTTGTCAGGGAAGCAGTCGGGATCAGAATGAAGAGTAACGGGGATGCTAATGACATTTCATTTACCAATGCATCCATGCAAACATACTTAATATCTACAGTGAAGCGTCGATACATGTGCACAGGCGTGTTAGAGTAAATAATTACTAATACACACACCTTTTACTCAAGTAGAAGTACAGATACTTGTGTTTAAAAATACTCTGGTGAAAGTAGAAGTACTGACTAAACTTCTTTACT
>NW_011370592.1:0-1711 GCF_000735185.1 Notothenia coriiceps
CACACACCCTGCCACTAACGTTAAACCCCTTTCCTATTCAATTAAACACATTCAATGTTTATTCATTGCAAAAGCAATTGGGCTATTTTAATCACACACACCACCACACACACACACACACACACTTCTCCGCCTCATTCTGTTTTCATTTATTCGTTCGTTATCTGACCAGCTTCAATCTTGTAGGTTACTCACTTCGTTTCTTGTAGCCCTCGAAAGGGTTTTGGAGGTTGATGCCTCGGTGAACGTGCGTTGTTTGGCTTTCTTGTCCGCAGCAGCAGAAAGCATTTTCGAATGTTTGAATGAATCAAAGTGGGTCGTCACCGTCGATTTTCTCTTATGCTCTAACACACAGTTGCACGGGGTGCAGAATAGTTTCCCCCCACTTTTTGCCCGGTCTTTAGTAGAAATGTTCGTCGGCAAATGAGATGGATTAGATTTTTTCATCTTGGTGTTTTCTATATCGTGTGAGCTCCACACGTTCACTCTATACATTGTTGTTTACATTCTGTGATGCGCGAGCTTATGACGTCACGTCAAGACGAGTTAACTTTTTTTTCCCTCAACTTTGTGTGGAAAAATGCGGGGATTATGCGGCCTTTTGATAAATATGCGGCCTTTTAAAAATCTGCGCCATTTTGCTGATTATGCGGTAAATTCTGCGACCGCAGAATCGCGTTTTTCTGGAGTGTCTAGAAAGTGTACATTCAGAAGCAATATATCTAAATTGTCACTCGATGCAATCTGTGCCTACCGCTCTTTCTAATTTGACCACTGCTCATTTTACTGCTCTGAAACTTTGAACTAGATGCAGCAGATTTAAAGGATATACTCAAAAATGTACGGATACGCGAATATCACTGAAGTTTTGGCCAAATTCAATTAAAGTGATGTGAGAAGGATGGGTTGAATTTGATCTGTGATAAATACCAATACTATATTTAATTTTCTAATCAGCAGTATATTAGTTGCAATATACCAGCTGTGTGAAACGGAAATCATTAAACATATTGTTGAAGTTATGGTTTGAAGGAATAATACCGCATTTCATATGCAAGTAAACGTAATACTGATGAGTAATATAGTGTGTTTGCCTTGCGTTGTCTTTGTGTTCCCATCACCCACCTCCTGCAGCTCATGAACTGCAGCCCCCATCAAACCTCATCTGGGTCGATGGAGCTTATTTATTGTGTTTCACTACAGATCCTCCCATCGTCCTGTTTATGTTTGAGTGCACCGTTTTATTTTCATATATAAAGTAAGCCTTGTCGGGGAGATGTTGAGACTCTTAGGGTAGGCTGATGAATGTGCCTCACCACTTCTCCTCCATAAAACTTCCCATATCTCCCGGCAATTCTGCACTGAGTGACAGCTGCATAGTTAAGTGCTATTCTCCAGAGTGGGGTGGCCCTTGGCAGCAACACAGCTGAAGGCAGGCCTCTCTGTGAGTGACAGGCTGTTCCCAGCCTCTGGGAGCCGTCCTGAGGGGACAGGGGGGGCTTCATGGTGTGTCAGCGCCAGAGGGGATCAGTGGTGTAGTGGGGATTTTTTTACTGGGGGGACGCTAATTTAATTAGGTCATCCCAAACAATGCCACACAAGTGCGCACGCGCGCAGTGCTCTCACAAAACGGGCGACAGGTCCACAGAAACTACCGGTATGCTTAGTCCTACTTTAGTTACTGTACTGAAAAAAGCAGACGGCGCTGCGC
>NW_011370593.1:0-2454 GCF_000735185.1 Notothenia coriiceps
TGTGCTATCGGCTCATCAAGGCCTGCACCTCTTCATTTTCATTTATTTCTCTCTCTCTCTCTCTCTCTCTCTCTCTCTCTCTCTCACTGCACTGCACAGCACCCCATCTCACTGCCATCCACACTTTTCTCTTTCTCAAATGATGGATATGAATCAGTTTGTTTCATAACACACCGTATGTATTGCAGAATTAATTAAGATCACACTAGTTAGGAAACCTTGTTTCTGAAATGACTGGAATAAAACAAAGCACACACATGAGCATGAATATATTTCAAGCATTAGTATGAATATGGGGGGTAATTAGTGTTAATATAGAGGGTTATGGTACATGTACTGATCCTAAATTAAATAAATTGCTTATGAGATTCTCTGTGGTTTAGTACTCCTTCTGTAACAAGTTATTATGGACACAGTAGCCTACACTTTTAGTTGTAGGTCTTTTTTTGTGTGCAACATAAATTATAAAGTCACAATCTATAACTTGTGCAAAGACAGCTTTCAGGATGGTCATTGCAAATCATTATTATTATTTAGATGATTTTTTGGGAGCATAATGGTTTCAATTTAGGGACAGTGACGCAAATTAAATAGAGGTGAAGTAGAAAAGAAATCTAAAATTTGCCAACAGTGAATAATCAAACTTGTTAATCAAACACGCTCATCTATTAGCAATGGTGTCAACTAATTCAATGCTGACAGTCAAAATGTTTGCAGGTCAAAAATGAAACCGACTAGGAAACATACCAGAAACTAAGATCTAAAATCACTTTTGTTTCTTATCCGAAAGGGAACCAGAGCACAGTAACCAAGACCAATCAGAACTAAGCATAATTACATCCAATACAACATTTGGGTTACCCAAAAAGACTAACAGAGATAGAACATCAGCCGTATCAACAGTATGATCAGGCATGGTCAAAAATAAAGACAAGATTAGGCTATTGACCTATAAAAAAGTGATAGAACCCAATGTAAAAGTGAATTTGTTAGAGAGCGAAACTTAAGTTTGAGATGTTCCAGTATGTTGGTATCAAGGTAAATCAGGGTATATGTCATCCATACCAGCTAAAATAACAGATCAAATGCTGATCCTGTCTTTACTGTGCTGTGTTTATAGTCCATCACAAACTGCTAGTGTTGCAACACTGCACTACACTACGGCAGCCTACAGTTAGAACACATTTAGGCATCACTAATAAATGTTAAATTCCATGATTGACCTAATGGCAGTAATACTAAAATGTTGATTCTGTAACAACACTGTACAGTTATGAGTGGACCAAGTGTCTCTTTTGTTCCAACAACTTATCTCCTCATCGACTTAATAGTTCTGTCTGTTATGTCAATGTGTCAAATTCATATTGGATCAATATAAGGTGAAAATAAGTATTGGATTTGAATAGATGTATATATCCAGGAGTAAAAAAGAAGGATCTGTACTGCTGCAAACTGAGAATGAACCTTTAAAAAAAAGAAAAGAAATGTGAATCAAATCACAAAAAACATTTAATAGCATAATTATTACTGATTATACCGAGTACACTCATATCGGTAAGGATCCACACGTGAATTAGATATCTTGAAACACAGACCTAAAACACTACCAAACCCAGTACGATTCGGGAGAGCCTAATAAAGCGAATAATAAATACAATAATATTCAAAAATAAGCTCTTTTCTATTTTGCTGAGATTGAGATAAGAAGATCCATACCAGTGTCAAGCTATGGAACTAAAGCCATGGTCAAATGAGCTTAGCTTAGAATAGCATAAAGACGGAGAGGTTCATCGTCTTTATAGGTAAAAATGACTTCACAAAGATCTCTAGAACAACATATGTGACACACATAAAGAAAGCCAAAGCTACCTACATACATGGATTAACCCATATGTTTTGCATATAGAACTGTATGTTTACACACAAATTGGTCTTTGCTGTGACTGTAGATACAAGATGCTTTCTGACAGAATTCTAACAGCAAATTTGATTTGAAAGCCACTTCAGATTTCAAGGATGTAGACTTTAGAAAGGATGAACATCTCACCATCAAAAAATACTTAGTGCCATTTTAGTTTAAAAAAAACAATTTGTCTTTTAACATTTATTTGTGTCAGCTTATAAGAGGGAACAGCCATGAGTTGACAGTGTTTGTTTGTTTGGCAAAATGCTGTTCAGCAGCGCTCCTGTTTTAAATGTGTACTATTGACAGTAATTATACTGACACCTTGTTACAGGACTTACATTATCTAAAGACCAGTGACTTGTCAGTTATACTAGAATGCCTCCTTATATATAAGTAAGTAAGTGTACAATCATGGATAAGATACTGTATAGGGATGTCCCGATCACCTTTTTTTGCTCCCGGTCCGATTCCGATCATTTGATTTTGACAATTTGCCGATACCGATTTTTCCCGATCCGATCTTTATGCAATGCATTAAGAAGAAAAAA
>NW_011370594.1:0-2760 GCF_000735185.1 Notothenia coriiceps
TATTTTGTGGCGGCAGCAGCGCCACTTACAGGCCTGGCATATGTACTACAGCGTTTCCAGCATTTCCAGCATTTCCAGCGGTCTAGTGTGAACGGACACATTAATGAATTGAATGTGTGTGAACGGAAGACTTTTTTGCGTTTGCGTATGCGTTTTACCGTATGCGTTTTACCGTATGCGTCCTCGTGGGGCTGGGGTCTAAGCCAAACTATCTCCGGTCACAGAGATCTGCTATTTTAAAGTAAAGTCAACACATATAGACCCTAAATATAGTCTATATTAAGAACGAGAAAAGTCTTAACATATATATCCTTTTTTGTAAACATATGACAAATGTGTGAGGGTGATGACGTCAGAGCATCGTCCTATGTGCCAGGGCTTAGCCCCGGACAGCCCCAGTCCAATTTAACCCCTGGGTATTTGTGAGGGAGCTCCTATATGGCATTAACCCGCTGAAGCTCACCAAAGTTTAATATATTTCATAGTTCAAAGTTTTCTCAATTGTTTTGTTTATTGGTCAAATACTGGTTTCTAATGGTTTCTGAGGAGTTTTACTGGAATGAAAGAGCACAGAGTACAGAAGCAACAAAGCAGCATACTGCATTAAACCTAACCTTCACAGAGAGGTTGAAGTTCATGTGGAGAGGAGGCTTCAGTAGTCTGTCTGCACTCTGTTTAGTTGTTCTATCTTACAATCAATATAGTAAATGTGAGGTAAAGTGTGTTGCCAATGTAACCGGTTAGAACTCGAAGTTGCGATGAGGTCTTAAAATGTATGGAAAGGGTCTTAAAAAAGGTCTTAAAAGGTATTCAATTTGACTTCAGGATTCCTGCATATACCCTGTATTAGTATCTATTCCTTTGTGTTTGATTAGGCTCTCTTTTTAGACTCCTCCCTTTTTTTGGTTGCTCATTTAATCTGCGTCCTTTTGGCCATTTTGTTTGCTCCAGGCTGCTTGTCTGCCATTTTGTTATCCTGTTATTTAACTGCTTGTAGTTTTTACCAATTCCAACTGGTGTACAGTATGTTGCTTTTCCTCTTCCCCTAGTTGGGACCTAACAGGCATTGAGGTCAAAGTTGAAATAATTAGAATTTTTAGCACTTCCACCTAGCTCTCACCAAAGAAACACAACGGCAACTTCAGTACAGAGTCAGTTCACTTTTTAGTTCTTGCAGCTATAGTATCCGAGACCCAACCCTCAACTGAGTCAGGAAACATCCAGATTGTATTCATTATAATGTTTCGATAAGGTCCCATGAATTTGGTTCTGCATTTTGGATGGTTGTGTGTTTTCAAATTCTACCCCCATTCCCTTTTATTTCTAATAATTTGTTGTGGTTGGTACTTTATTATCGGATCCAAAAAGTTTGACCCTTGAAAAGTTAACCTTTCATAGTTTGAAATCAAGTGGTACAGATAGACGACAGTGAGTTGATTTATCATGCTGAATTAATTTCCTTTGAATGATCATTGGCATGATTTTATGGTTTCATATAAATTAATTCCACCTTGTCACACTGTCAGGGTCCACTTAGGGGGCGTGCCTCCCACTTTGGGAACCACTAGCCTAACAGACCATTTACATGCACAGAAACCTACATATATAACACACTACAGGGAGAACCCAAAAAGAAAAATAGGGCCCCTTATTCTTATCATGAATTCATAGATGTCTATACTAATAGATTCAATATAAATAATAATCCTGTTCCTTGTCTTTTGTGTGTTTCAGCACAAGGAGAAGGCTCAGTCCCAGAGTCAGGGCATCGACCTGAAGTGATCTCTCACCAACCATCACGCATGTGGGGGTTACCACGTCAACAGGTTCCCATGAGCACCACGCAAACACAAGAGATGGAGAGGAAGAGGAGACAAGTAAGAGGACGTGCCACACCATGGAGGCAAAGGAAGGGTGGAAAAAAAGGGGGGTGATTAAATAGATGGGAGGGAAAGAACATGCTGCTGTTATTCATTGCAATAATTCAAGTTCCAGTTTCTTTTGATGCTTCAAGGGGACACTTTAGAGTCACAATGGGAAGATGAGAAGTATGCAGGATGGTAAACTACAACTACCATGGGACAAACTGATGCCATCAGGTTTATTGGCTATTTATACAAGTCAGGGTTGAGAAGAATAATATGAAAAAAAGGAAATTATTCAAACTGTTCTGTAGTGGATTTACCCTAAATGGCTGATTTGGCAGTCATTCATAAAAAAATGAAATGATCTGTAATTTATTCACAATACCTGCTGCCTACTCCCTCCGTAGTCCTCTGATCCTCGTAGTTCAGCTTCCCATCCCTCCACCCTACCGGTAATGACATTAGTCCTGATGAAAAACAAATATCTCCTATATTTATTTGAGCTTTTTTATTTGAGTGTTGGAGCATGTGTAAGTGGACTTAGAAGATCAAATGTAAATAAATGATATATTCAGCTATTGTGGTTTTCTGTTTATCTAGTCAAACAGTAGTTTTAGGGTTTGATGGATGAGAGCTGTATAAAGTCAGGTTGTACAGTGGATATCTCTACAGTCACCATAGTAACAGTGTGTTCAGTCATCAGTAACTAGGTGCTCCTTAAAGAGTGTCTTCACTGCAGGCTTAATCTGTGTTTCCTCGCATGATACGGCATTAGCATTTCATTTCCCACTGCGGATCACCGGGAGACTCGCTTTCATCTGCGGGAGATGAGGGTCTTACCAGAAAGTGGGAATGAAGCATTAGAAGCAGAGTTTCACTGCCATCAGCCCCCCCC
>NW_011370595.1:0-3610 GCF_000735185.1 Notothenia coriiceps
CACCGAAAATGGCACTTTTTGGCAAAATGGCAAAATTTGACATGCTGCGTTGCGCCTCTAAATCTGAATGAAATTTCCTCAAACTTTGCACAAATCATTTGTATAGACATTGGAACAAAATGCAACACCTAACAGTTTGATATTTTGAGATTAAATCTTTTGCATTGCATTTTGATGCACCCTAACCGGCGCCCTTGGTGAGGACCTTTTATATCCGGCTTCTTTACACATATTCTTTCCAGTACAGTGTTAGCTCTGAGTGTTAGCGATGCTTGCTAATGTAAACGATCATATCAATCATCTATATCGATCATCATAAACAGATCATATTACTTTTGTTTCTGATACAGCACATAGCTTGATATGTTCTTTTTTCAGGGTTTACCACTAGAACAGCGCCTGTGTGTATGTATGTATGTATGTATGTATATATACATATATATGACAACTTTACTGTAAGTCCGTCTCGTAGACATCCGGCTGAATACACAGACACACAGCTGAGGGAGGGGATTCAGCTAGCGACTGTATATGGGGACAATATGTGTGTTTACCTGCAGTGCTATCTTTTGTTTTTTCAAGGTCGGAGGTGTGTTCTCCTCTTCCCGGTCTTCATCATCTATGCTTCGCTTTGAACCTGCTTTAAACATCAAACACACACAGGATGACATCAGCATGTCAGGTAACACTATTCACTCTTCAGATTATATTGAACATTTCATTCAATCTAGTCCTGCCAAAACCCGTAACTCTGTACTTTAAGTAAAACCTATTACACATACGATTTTATCTTGACATCGATGTGTATTTATTCATAACACGCTAGAGCCAACAACAGTGTGTTTTGTTCTGGTAATGTGTTTCATGTTGTTTATCTGAGCAGTTGCAGGGTGGCTGCATGAACCATGCGTCCTGCTCACCTGTTCCACTCAGAAAAGAGGACGTAGATGGTCGCTCTGCATCCATACTGGGGCCTGCGTCCTGATTGGCTGGCTGCTGCTGGGTGGGCTGGACAAAAGCTGTGGCCTGGGTGCTGGTTGGCTGAGTCATTGAAGTGGGTGTGTTCACCAGACTGGAGCTGGTGGAGTGCACAGCGGCTCCTGCACCCATCAGCACTGCAGGGGGACACATTATGTTAATCTGACACAGATACAGTACCATAGAGTCTTGCGGAAATTACATATTTTTGTAGGCCCAGTCGGAAGTTAGCATCGCAAGGGTTCCCGCCATAAAAAGTATTGTGATTTTCCCATTTGGTTTCGAAATATTGTGGATATTGCAGGATAAGATATGTGGTAAACACAGGTTTATGAAACCCTCCACGTATAAACACCACTCGCCAGAAATAAAAAGCTAACGTTAGGCAATATACAAACTATAGTCCCATGACTTCACGTCACCACGGCTAAGCTACAGGCGGCCAATATTCAGCATGATGATGTTTAGTAGTCTTATTTGGTAACTTGATACGCAGTTTTTAAGACATCTTCAGACATGCACCAGTGGGGTATTTACTGACATGTTTTATGTCATAGAACCAAACGTTAAACATCTCTTCAGATGTCTTTTGTAAACCAAAGACCTTGTTTCAGGCATTTCAGGTTAAAAAAAACCCGTTGACTTTACGAGTGAGCTTGGAAGTGCTTAAATGCTGACTAATTTCCATGTTTTAGGACTTATTCCTGCACCACTCTTGTACTAACTAAACATATTTAACATATTTGAGGTAAGGCTTTGAAAATATCTGCTGTTTTCTTTACTAATTTGACTTGTTTTTTGCTCTCACCATCTTGACTGTCAGTCTGTGTGGTCGGCATGACAGTGGCGGTAGGTGTTGGGATGGACACAGTTGCTGGGGTAACCATTGGCCGGATGCTGGCACGAGGTGTGGACTTGCTACCTTGGGAGGGGCTCGGCTTGTTACTAGGAGATGGAGTACTTGTGGTGGGGCGGATGTTGGCAGTGGGGGGGTCGGACAGGCTGGAGCTGAAGGAAAAAGCATGAAGAGTTGTCTTGAGCAATATGTTTTGTGTTCGTTTGATACTGTAAACGCTTTAAGTTTTTAATAGATTCTTTCTAATATGGTTCTGAGGACTTATTAACAATGTGAAGCTAGACCTGTCCGATAACACCCATGACTGTAAAAAGAAAGTGTCTAGGAATGTGGTGAATCAAAATGCCTTCTAACCCTATTTAGGGCATGACTGTATGTCTTAATTAGTTACCTTCCGCGGTCTTGAGCAGGACTCTTCAGAGAAATCTGTCTCTGGTCTGCAGGTCTGGCCTGATCCCCCGCCTGAGGACACACACACATTTGTAAGATTGCAATCAAATCACAGAAATAATTATGGAAATTGAAACAGAGTTATTGGAATTAAGAAAAAAAAAGTGATTTCAAAATAGGGTTGTTATATTTGGAAAAATTGAAGGATAAGAGGAAAGGGGAACTGTAAGAAGGTGCCATTCTTGCAAGCATCAAAAGTCTTTGAGATGGCAATTATAGGAATATTCTTCTAAAAATAGCGCAATCATCGCTAAATAAATAAATAACTTTTTTCTTCCAGAAAATAACAAGCTTAACATAAAAAACTATATTTTTTAATAAACTACAAGGGGTAGAAAAGTGACTTTGGGTCGTCTGCTGTAACTTTAAAGTCTTTTAGACCCGTGTTGACGATAGACTGTAGCTATATATAATAATAATAATAAGAAGAATGTATAGTAAGTATTCATATATAATAATTATATATAATAATTATTGTTCGGAAACGGTAATAAGTAAACATAACTTTTATATATATGGCCTATTCAATGCATAACATTCATTATTTAAAAGAAAACTGCAGATATATATTCTTCAGAAAAATTATATCAAACAAGAAGCCCTCCATACTCAGTCTCAAAAAGGTTGGTCTAGACAGCAACTGATTTTCAGTTGCACAGACATCATACACATAATTACAGAACGAGGTGAGACAAAGTGATGTAATGATGAGTGTTGGAGCTATATATATATATAGTATATATATATATATAGTGATATATAGGTATAATGATATAGGTATACGTATATATTATATAGGTTATATAGGCTATAGCGTTAGTTATATAGTGATATATATATGTTACTGTTAGTACTGTAGTATATATTAGTATACTATTAGAGTGCAGTGAGGCGGATAGGCGCCTAGAGTATAGTAGCGCATACAGCGGGCGGCGCGGTATTACGTAGCGGGTCGTATCAGGGCGGGATTATGAGGTAACTCAGCATAGTTAGGAGAGGAGGTGTAGCGGGCCGAGTGTCAGGGGTGGTATGAGTCTGAGTGATACGTGGCGGTATGTTAGTAGGCGGTAGACGTGGAGTATAGGTGATAGGTATATAGTGAGTAGCAGGTAGTGGTAGCATGATGCGAGGCGTAGTAGGCGGTATGAGGTAGTATCTCTTGTCGGGGTGGGGTGGAGAGAGTTTAAACAGTTCATTTTTTCGTTGGCTGTTTAAGTTGTTTGGTATTATGGAGGGTGGGTCGTTTAGTTGTGTGCTGTATCTTAGTTAGTTGTCATAAGTTAAAGTAGTTTCTATGCTTTTATTTTTGAACTCATGTTTTGGACT
>NW_011370595.1:3655-4496 GCF_000735185.1 Notothenia coriiceps
TTCTTAGTTAGTGTCATAAGTTAAAGTAGTTTCTATGCTTTTATTTTGAAGTCATGTTTGGGCACTGGGTGATTAGAGCACCTGGTGTAATTGTATGTATTGGAGACAAGTGGGTGGTGGGAGCCAGAGCACTAGTAGGTAAACATTTTTTTTTATCAGGGTGTTTCAAGCCACACAAAGGAAAGCCATAGGAACGGCTTAAGGAAGAGAGATAGAGGAAACCAGTTTGTTGTACTTTGTTAATGGAATAAAATGCACAAATGGAGGTTCTTGTCTGGACTTGGATGATCATTGCCCTGCGTAAGATCCGCTAACTAGTGCCTCAGCGGCTGTATTATTTTAAGTTAATTCTCTGTTTTAGTTCTATATGATTTTGGCCGCTACCATGAGTGTCCTCAGTGTCAGGACCTTCATGTGCGTCCTGTCCACATGTACCTTAGCTCCACTCTGGTCCTGGGGCTCCTCTCGGGGGTCCGACTGTGCCTGTGTCCCTCTCAGTTCTCTCAGCTCTCTGTCCAGCCGCAGAAGTCGTCCTTCATACTGAGACTTGAGGGCGTTCATCCTCACCTCCAGCTCCTCCTTACTCTGCTTCATCTCCTCGATCTCCTTACTGAGCTGCACCTTAGCAGCTAAAGGTCAAGGTGTAGTTAACACACTCAAGTTACTCTTAAAGAGCAACTTGCAGGTTTTTTTTTTTATACTACATCTATGCTTAACCTTGCCTGAAAATTACAATTAAAAATGTTAATGCAGGATTTGATATGTTTTACAAGACATAAGGGCAGGAATTCAGAGGAAAAGGAGCCGTTTTGAGCTCTGCTACTAAAAACTGCTTTTTTTT
>NW_011370596.1:0-1267 GCF_000735185.1 Notothenia coriiceps
TAGAGGCTGCGTGGCTCAACTCCTACAGGTACACACACACACACACACACACACACACACACACACACACACACACACACACACACACACACACACACACACACCCAACAGACAGTGGGGGATAGTTTAGTTGCCCACATGGAAGCTGCTGCATGCTAACCTGCATATGTTGGGACATTAGCATAAGTTGCATTATAACCTAACAATAGATTACATTTGCATAGCGCCTTTCGAGGGACCCAAGGCCGCTTGTCATGGTGAACAAACAAAAGGGGAAAATAATAAAGTGAAAAAATAGCAGTAGAAGTGGACCTATGCAGACAATGGTTACAAATGACTGATTTGGGCGGTTTCTGAGTGGTTTTGGGGGTTATCGAGGATCCTCAGTCCATTTCTGACATCTTCAGGATCACTAATGTCACTTTTAACCACAAAGTAACCCTATTTGTAGTCTCTTGGTGGGATGATTTGGACTCCCATGAGCAGTGTTGCTACTATTGGACTCAGAGCAGCAGATGGAAGTCATTATCTCTACTGTGGACCGTTTGGTTTTAAATAAGCAATCTGTCCAATCCAAACTATCTAGAGTCCCCTAAAACTTCAAAATAGACCAAAAATGTATCAAATCAGCCCCTAAGGACTACAAATATGTCCTCTGTCCATTCCTTACATGATATAAGATAAGATGGAGCTTTAATAATCCCCATGGGGAAATGCAGTGGTTCATACAGCAACAGGCTCAGAGTGAAAACAGGACATCACAGACTCACACGAGATTAAAGAATAATACAATTAAACATACAATTAAAGATAAATATCTCGACAGTGGAAGTACTCTAATCTTGAGGTACTTGACTATTTTCATGTTATGCTTTGAGTGCGTGTCAGTCACTCAGATAAGGATCTTTTACTCTCTGATTCTCTCTCCTCCTTTCAGCAAATCAGCCAGCACCAGGAGCTGTTCATCCAGATGCTGAACGAGCCGGTGGAGGGGGGGGAGGCGGTTCCGGAGGTGGGAGAGCTGGGCGCCGCCGGGGAGGAGGGGGCGGCGCCCGTCAACTACATCCAGGTCACACCTCAGGAGAAGGAGGCCATCGAGAGGGTGAGGAACACAAAGAGTACAAAAAAAACCTTTTCCACCAAAACAGTTTTCAAGGCTTTTATTTTCATTTGTACGTTAGCTACATTGTGGTTATATCAACTGTAGACTGACACACACACACACACACACACACACACACACACACACACACACACACTCTGATAA
>NW_011370597.1:0-1534 GCF_000735185.1 Notothenia coriiceps
GTTATGCATTGTCAAAACGCAATACAAAGATTTGTATCTGAAAATTGGACCGCTAGTGTCACGACCTCGACACAAACTGGAGAACCCAAATGCACGACCCAGAGACACAGTCTGAAATTGAATGTAACAAAAAATGTATTTTTAATTTCAATGAACAAAAAATCCCTCAGAGTAGGTACTGGAATAACAAAAGGTACTCACAAGGAGGAAAAAACAAAGTGTAACAAAAAAGGAACTTAAGATAAACTTAAGATAAACTTCCATTCGTGGAAACAAACAAGACGAACTGACACAGGACAGGGGGAGACCGAACTATTTAAACATGAGGTGAGGGGGAACAGGTGAAAACAATCGGGGGCGGGGCAGACGCTGACGATGGCGGGAAAACACACAAAGGGCCTGAAATGAGACAAGAGGTAAGTACAAAATAGAAACAGGAAATGGAAAACGGGACATGACATGAAACACGGGGACTTGACTAGAGATGAATAACATAAATAGACAGACATGACATGACGTGAAAAGACAGACATAATACAAAAACATAACTAACACATTTGACGAGACACAAAAGCTAAACGTCAGGCTAGTGGACTAAAACACACTCAACATGAACGTACCATGTTAAACTATTAGTCCAGAGACCATTGTTACTGTACCGTACGTATGTGTGCTCATAAGATTTAGTTGAAGATTTCCCTCCCTCTGCTATCCTTCTTTGTCTTTGACTGATATTTGAGCTCCTTTAATAATCCATCTATGTTCATCACCCAGCAAACACACAACGTTTCTTTTTTGTATAGACACATTTGTGATTAAGAATAAATATAATATGTTTTCTTCTGATTTGAACAAAAACAACCCGGCAACAATGCATCACAAAAATAAAAGCAAATCCCAGTGCCCCCCCCCCCACCATCACTTCCCATCTACCTTCAAGATATATTTGCAGCATAAATGTATTGATAGCAATAAATAGCGTCCAGCTCTAGCACCATGCACCCTCACCACTGGTATCCATATGAACTATACCAATATGTTTTAATCCATTAAGCTTTTAAACCTAAAGCAGAGGCTTATTGGTTTCAAGATAAGATGAGAATGAATGTCACTTTTACAGTATCCCCACATCAGTTACATGTATTCATCATTTCAAACATACAACGATGGTAGATTTCATGATGCTTTGTAAATGTTAACACCTAGTTCAGATTGGAGGACAACAGCTTCTGCTTCTTGAGACATTTCAAATCCTGGAGGTCATTGCTTAGAGTCTTTACTTGAAAGTCCCTCTCTCCTGGGCTTCCTGGCTGTAACGCACATCACTGTAATCAGGACTAACTTTCACCTTTCCACAGAGGACGTTATACAGGATGATTCACACTGTTTACTCCATCCTCCGTCCTCTGTCTGTCTGCCAGCTCCGCCCTCTGTCATCTGGGTGGAAGCCTTGTCCGATGACAGTGTGTGAGCTGCAGGCAGCACAAATCCCACTCAGATCCATGATCGAGTAGGAAAGAGACCCCCCCCCCCC
>NW_011370598.1:0-18195 GCF_000735185.1 Notothenia coriiceps
TTGGACGTAATCTCGTCTTTGTTTACATTAGCAATCCTCGCTAACACTCAGAGCTAACCTGTACTGTAGAGCTAATGTGTTTAAAAAGCAGGAAATAATAAAAGGAACTCACCTTGTAGTAAACCCGCAAGAGAACAAGTTGAGTATTTTGTGATGCTAATTCTTATGTACTTTTGCTTTACCACACTATAATAATACCAGCCTACCAAGTTGAGGTGAACCGATGGTTTTCTGCTGCTTTTCTCTTCAGGATGTCAGCTGTGAGGATGACAGAGGGGAGTGTGCAGGTGGAGAGCTGCAAAGCGCCGCTCTTCTACAGACAGAGTGAACCTGCCGCAGGGGAAGGGAGGATGTCAGTTTTACTCCTTCACGGCATCCGTTTCTCTTCAGAGAACTGGCTCAACATCGGCACTCTGGAGACTCTGGCCAGAGCAGGCTGCCGCGCTATCGCCATCGACCTGCCAGGTCAGTCTGATGGCCCCAAAGCAATAAGCCTTAAAGGCCTATCAGGATTCTCCCTCAGTTTTGATTAAAACACTGAAATAAAAATAAACTTAAAGGATCACAATTTTGAATAAAAGTTGTATTCTGTAAAAAAACAAAATGGTGTTAAAAAATCATAATAGGATAATTGAAAACTTCAACTAAAACTAAACCTTATTAACTAGACTAAATGCCAAGGTTCATCTAAAAAGTGTATTTAAGATGTTTTCTAAACCCAGACATAAATATTGTTCCAGTTCCTAAATTGAGCCTGTGAGCTGTGTGTTTTTTTTAAATGCACCTGTACCCTTCATCCTCATGTAGTATCTGTGCCTCATGTCTCTGCCTCCACATCTATCAGTTTAAAAACCTTTACACAAAATCTTCTATTACCAAATAAATGTGAAACCTGGCCTTGTTCTTCTCTCACGCCTTCATTAGTCTGCTTCCTCCCTCTCTGTTCGCAGGACTGGGCCGCTCTAAGTCAGCCGAGGCCCCGGCAGCGGTTGGAGAATTGGCCCCTGCAGGGTTCCTGAGAGAGGTGTGTGAGCAGCTGAGCCTCAGCCCGGCGGTGGTGATCAGCCCTTCGCTCAGCGGGATGTATTCCCTGCCTTTCCTCATGCAGCACCAGGCTCTGGTCCGAGCCTACGTCCCCGTG
The DNA here is from genome assembly GCF_000735185.1 of Notothenia coriiceps. Taxonomy (NCBI): domain Eukaryota; kingdom Metazoa; phylum Chordata; class Actinopteri; order Perciformes; family Nototheniidae; genus Notothenia; species Notothenia coriiceps. Next base: position 1,142 of record NW_011370598.1, read on the forward strand.
GCTCCCATCTGCACCGACAAATTCACAGCAGAGCAGTACCAGAGTGTAAAGGTACAGTGTGTGCTAGGTTATTATTTAGATTCCTTTGAAGTTTTCTGTTTCTCCTTTCCTCTTAACTTGAGCATCCGTGAATGTCAACCCCGTTTTCCAGCACAACCTTCTTCCCTTTTACATGCGACCATGAGAGGAGCAGATATCATGTGACTTTCACACTTTCTTTCATCCAGCTCTCAACTATTACAAAATTCAATTTCTTAGATGGCAAACCAAGTGAAGCTGCATTATCCATGAAGGAGACGTATTAGTTACTCAAAAGTAGTTCCCCTGCAATGACGAACATGTCTGAGTAAATGCAAAAAGAGTGAGAGCATCATGGCTACTTAATGCAGTGACATGATATCATGTGAGTGAGATGTTGATATCAAAAGCATTAAAAACGTGTTAATAAACAAAATTATTAAAAGCAAGTAGTGAAATGTAAAAAGTAACTTTACAGGATGACTTCCGCAGCGAGAGACATTACTTCAACTTTACTAAAACATCAAGGCATCAGTAATTACAGCACAGTTATACCATTTCTGTACAATGAGTACGTTTACTTTTAGGGTTATCCTGGTTTAAAGTCTGAAATGCAAATTGTTAACAAAATGACTATTTGAGACATTATTAAAGTTATCGTTTCAACTTTTCTGAAGCTTGACATTTTAAATCTGATGCCAGACGTTATCGGGAGGTAAAAGTTGTTTTTTATCTAATCGATGGAACGTGGATCATTGGCACACATCCCAAAATAAGACAGGACAAAGGCTTACTCAGCGCAGCAAACCCAAAAATAGAAAGATGAAACCCTAAAATGACAAAGCTTGTTTCATAAAGAGTGACTTTTTCTCCAAGCTGTACAGTACGGCCATTTGACAAACACTTCAGATAAAGTATTCTGGTGGTTTAAACAGTGGTTGAGGTAAAATAGAGGACATCTACAAAATCCTATGAGCAAGGGGCTTACAAAAAGCAAACAGGACTATGGACATTTTAGAAGTATTTATCACCCAGGTTTTGTGTCCCATCTTTCCTTCAGGTCCCATCACTGATCGTTTACGGGGACCAGGACGCTCAGCTTGGAGAAGTGTCTCTAAGCAACCTGAGGAACCTAGCCAATCACAGCGTGGTGGTGATGAAAGGGGCGGGTCACCCCTGTTACCTGGACGACCCGGACACTTGGCACAAAGCTCTCACCGACTTCCTGAAGACGCTGTGAACCCCTCGAATTAATCAGAAATGTAGGCCACAGACGTCCTGCACAACCTGATTTAGAGTTTTTAAATAGTGCCAAGAATGAAATATGCTTATTCACTTTTTAGCCCAGAGTTAAAGGTGGGGTAGGTAAGTTTGAGAAACCGGCTCGAGATACACTTTTTGTTATATTCCTCTTAACATCCCGATAGCAATGAATATCTTAAGTGCTTTGACAAAAAATCCATTAAAAAAAATGTCATCTGTGGAAGCCTTAGTAAAAAGCACGATCAATCATTATTTTAGCCGGTGTAGGTACCATATGTGTTTGGCCTACCATATGTGTTCGGGGTCCGTCGTTTACTAATGACGTCACGCATTGGCTGTACGGCAACCCAAGAGGACATTTTACACGGCCAAATTCTGCAAAGAATATTAAAAATTAACANTGTGTTCGGGGTCCGTCGTTTACTAATGACGTCACGCATTGGCTGTACGGCAACCCAAGAGGACATTTTACACGGCCAAATTCTCAACTCAGACTCAACGTAAGAGCTTGAGCCTCTTCGGGGGGTGCTAACATTTAAACATACACTTCATTCTTTAATTTGTCCGAATATTCGGCCCGCGGGGGCGCGGGGGGGCATAGTAATCAGCAGCAAACCGCTTCAACACGCGGATTTTGTTGTTGTTCGCGGATTTCGGTGTTCATTTTGTTATTCTACATAGCATTCATTTTGTTATTCTACATAGTACTGTTGTTTTAGAGTTATTTGTTAATGTAACCCAATTTGTGTTCTTTAAAATTGAAAAGGATATCGCATTGTGTTTGCTACTTTCGTTGCAGTTGTATATGTCTTACGTGTAATTTGGCTTGACAAGCTTTTATTTTGAAGGAGAGGTAACGCTGTTGACAGGAAGTTGTTGTTGCTTTGGAAACAACGTGACGGAGATTAACGGAGAAAAGTAATATCTATATATAAAGACGGAGAAAGTTAACAATAACGTGTATGGTTAAGTGTTAGCACCCCCCGAAGAGGCACAAGCTCTTACGTTGATATTGGAGTTTTCAATAAATTCAATTTGAAAAAAAAACGGGGAACAAAACGAAGATCACCATCACCAGCCGATCACCATCACCATCACCAGCCAATCACAATGCGTGACGTCATTGGTAAGCGACGGACCCCGAACACATATGGTACTGACACCGGCCCGGCTAAAATAACTGGATGGCCTACCTGCCTGTCAGCCTTCCATTTGTGCACAAACGTATCTCGTGCCCTCATTGGTCATGTGTGCGTTCGTGTGTGTTGGAGGAGGGGCTCTGTAAGTGTGGCAGATTTTTTACGGTAATGTATTTTCAAATTCTAGCGCACTCGAGCTGGTTTCTCAAATTACCTACCCCACCTTTAAATGAGACGATTGATAGGCTACATTTGAAGTAAACTCAAACAGCCGACTCACTTAGCTTAGCAGGGAGACTTGACAGACGCGCAAACAACCATCCTGGCTCTTTCTAAAAGTAAGAAAAATCAATACCAGATTATGAAAAAGAATAATCAAGCATGTTTTAGAGTATAGCTTTTTCACTCTTTGTGCTATGCTAAACAAAGCTTGATTAGCTTAAATCATATTTAGTATAGGCTACAGACAAAAGTAGCGATAGTTGTCACAAAGTTTTTCCCTTTTAGCTAACTGTATATCATGGTAAAGCTACAATTATGCACTTATCTTATAAAAAATACACTTTATATTTCCTATGTAACTGGTAAATGAACAATTCTTAACCTGTCTCGACTGAAAAACAAACACCACACGCTGAAATGAAGTGAAAAATATGAACATTATTTAATAACTGATTCTCTGTAATAAACTATTTGAAAATATTTTACAAGGAGTCACAGACACAATATTTTACAAATTTTGCCCTCTTCTTTTTATCTTTTTTTTTAGCTTCATCTGTACAAAAGAATGGAGCGACATGGACCGGTGCCCAGAAAAGAAGGAGCTAAATCATCCACACACACCAACATTCACACTCACACACGTACAACAAAATTCAATACATTTTTTACTTCAGATCTCAAACTTATCAACAGTGCTGTATTCCTATATTTTTTATAACTTCACTTAAAATTTGACTGATTTAACTCTTTTTTTACTCTAAATGTTGCTGTAATTTTTTTTACACACTTGTCAAACATGGTCACATAGCACCAGACTACAGACTACAGACTACAGAATCACATACACACTGTGTCTTTCCCACAGAGACGCACCAACACAGATGCAGCGAGGGTCGGGAGGGGGGCAAGAGGCTTTATGAAAACCATCCCCTACTTAATTTAGGGTTGAGTCCTAAAGCAGACCCCCTCCCTTTCATCATCCCCAAGCTGGTCCAATTTTATATTTTTATTTTATATTTTGGCAAAAGTAAATTTGTCAAACCACAGAAATCAGTCGCGTGTTCCCTTCAGAAGACGTTTCCCTCGTTGGGATGCACACACAGACATCACTACAGGATTCCTCTCTGACCTTCAGTCCGACGGCTGCTCTGTGGAGACCCACTCCCTGAGCTTGCCTCTGACATTTCACCCGCTCTCAAAAAAACACACCTGTGAAGTGACGTCCTTGGCTTACTTCTGCCTGGTGCTTGACATCTCCCAGCTGGGCATGAATAAGTGTCATCATTACATGTTTGCTCGTAGGTGTGTTGTGCATAATGTCTTGGTGCAGGTGCAAAAAAACTGTAGGCCTACATATTCAGATTATGTGTGAGGACTGTAAGCGTACAAGGGCCAGGAAAAGAGAGGAAGTTGCAGGGGGTACATTTCCACAGGCACGTGTAGCGCTCATTTACAGACAGTGGAAATACAGACAGGATTCAATGGCACAGGACAGAGACAAACAAATGCCAGAAAAGTTAAACTGCATCCGGTTATCAACACTGCCAAATTGAAAATACAATAACTTTTTAACAGTCTCTTGTTTAGTTATTTTTAGATTCGTTTTTGGAGCCGAGCTGCAGTTTCTCTGCCAGCAGGTTTGTCACATCAAATAGTACCAACAACTGTACAGAGTGTGTGGTTAAGTTCAAATTGTGAATCGTCCCACCTGAGCAATACAGTGAGGATTGGGTGGGTGTGAACATCGAAGGTCGGAGGCTTTTTGAAATGGAAAACTCCCACCTGGCTTTCAAGCATTTAATAAAAAAACAGGCATCAATCAATAACGAATCATCAAAGACGCGATAATACAAAATAAGAGCTCACTATACTTACTGCAGAACACCAAGAAAACCCGGGGAGTGAATATTTTGGAGGATCTTTTTGTGTGAGTGTACATGAGGGAGGGAAACGTATCAGAGCTCTGTACTGTGTAACACTAAGGCATTTTGAGAGGCTTTGTTAGCTATGTTGCATTTGAAGCAGAAACACTGATGAACTACACATTCTTTCAGACACCTCGGCTCCCTCAGATTAACATTTAGGCAGAGTAATGGTTAAAGATGAATTATTTTAGTTTAAGTAAAATCCTTTTTTTTTCTCCCCCACCACAACAACATTGGATTTATGTTGCAACACAGGATCAGGAAAAAAACAAACATGTTATGCTACCACAACTGTCACCCCTCACACACTCCACAACTCATTTATAATGACATTCCCTTTGAGGGTTTTAACGAAAACAAACACATCCACACACGATTCAGGCAGAACGATAGCAGTCAGGTGGCCCTAAGAACGCTCTATGGCCAGTAAAGTCGCTGTATACTGATAGTGTATCATAGCTCTAAACACGGCTTGGTAAAGGAACGGTATAGTAACTCTATATGATGGCAGTCAGGGGGCCGAGAGGGCAAATACATTAAGCTGGAGCCAGTCAGTGTGATGGCTCTGTGTAAAGCTTTTTCTATAGCCAACAGATTCAGTCTCACATCCAAAGCCTCACACGTGGCTGCTCTATAAAGGTACTATACAGTAGCTCTACTCGTATACAGCCCATGTGGTCCAAAAACAAAGTGCATCAAGGCGCTATGAAACAGAGCGGCTCCTAAACATCGTAATGATCAAATGATTTACTGCCACGGATTACAACCAGACTACTACTTTATGTGATCGCCATATTTAGTTGCCTTTTTCTGCACTTTAGTTGGAAATGTTGATAAGCCCCTATCCCCCAGCAGCGAATGGTTTTGAAGTTGGAACAGCATCAGTCAAAGGTAAAAAGAAAACCCTAACCAGGGCTATATGAGACGGTCATGAGGCAGAGATCTGTGTGTCGGTTGACCAGAAGTAAAGCACATGTATAATTGTGATGAGGAGAGTTAATAGAGGTCACTGGAAAAGCCTCATTAATATTGGCAGAGGTGAGCTTTTGCTTCTGAGAGCACAGGGATTTAAAAAATATTTTTTTTTTAACATCCGACCAAAACCAGAAGTCAGAATGGTCGATTGATCGTAAAGGAGAATAATACACGACGCTGAAGTGAGCAAACACTGATTCATATTTCACAGCTGTCACTAGTGTTATAATAAGCCAGATAGCACTAGCCTCAAATAGTAAATATGAGGAAAAATACTTGAAGAAATGCGATTACTATCATGTAATTACAATAATCCCCAGTGGACGTCTTTTACGAGAAATAATCTGTAATTAGAAGCTGCACAAAATGAATCAGCATTCAGTGTCTCCTCTCATAGTCTTTCCTAAACCTAGAATTGGAAACCATTTCCTCCTCGTGTTTTGGCTATAAAAAAACAAGACCGCATGAAAGTTGATCTAATTTTGGCAAGTAGATATAGAGCATAAAACAATTAATGTCTTTTGAAATAAACACCTTAACGACTTCCTTTTCAAATTAAAACCTAAATACACAGTATGCTTGGAATACTCATCACTTCAGCGGTTTATACTTGACATGTTGTATACTTGACAGTTTTTTTTTTTTTTTAAATGTTATTTTCTTTTATGGTGGCGGCTATAACTGGCTGATGGTCCACAGCCTACGAGAGGCAGTTGACAGAGCGACAAAACTCTGAGATAGAGGAGAAGAAGAAGAAGAAGAAGAAATCCCGCCTTCTGTCTGATGGACAGAGGCGAAGAGGACCTCTACTCCTCAGTCTGTGTGAGGCGGGGGGGGGGGGAGGTCTGAGAAGAGGACATCGGCCTGTCCTCTTTACCCTCCCTTCCTCTCGAAAAAGGGGGTGATGTTTTTGTTTTCTGACGTTGCCTCTGAGGATCCAGGTGGTGCAGCACCACCCGCTCCTCCTGCAGATGAAGGTTAACTGGCTGGGTACACAAACGTCCGGCAGTTGTCACTAAGCAACAAGGACTGAAGCGAGCTGGGTAGCGCGGCACTCAGGGCTTCCAACTTGCTGTGAAGGGAAGTCCCTTTATTACCTATGACTATATAAGGGGGGCGGGGAATAGGGGCATGGAGGTGGGAGGTGGGGTTGGAGGGTTTTGGGTCAGGGAGGCTAAAAGAAGACACGTGGAGGAAAATGGAATTAATGTAGTAGAGAGTGAAAGTGGGGGCTGACGGCCGGATAGAGCAGGAGCAGCTGGATGAGCAGTAAGGTGTAGAGGGAGGGGCGGAAGGAGTGGCCCCGCCCACAGTCTGACGTGTTCTCCTGCAGAGAGAAGACTCAAGCTGTGAGGACAGATCTTTATTCCTTGTGCATTGTTATTTGACTACTTCATTCAGGAAGCGCTCATTCAACATATGTTGAACTATTTGTGTTGTTGTGTTTGTGTCTTATAAGCTAACCCTTTATGTTAAACTGCTAGGAAGAAAGTGGACATTTTCTCTCACTTAATTCTTAGTTTATATCCTCTATAAATACAAACAAAAAATGTAAACAAACATTTAGACATTTATTTTCTTTCTGGCAAAGAGTTAGATGAGAAGATTGATTCCCCTCGTGTCTGTCCATTAAATATGAAGCTACAACAAGCAGGGGTCCATTCCACTGATAAACACGTGGGGGCGCTACACGGTGATACATACAGGTAATAGGAAGTGATTTTGGATATTGCCTGTACTTTGCTCGGACTAGTGACTCTTGCTGTTAGCCTCCACAGTGGTATCAATCTTCTCGTCTAACTCTATAAGAAACCATCTAAGCCTGTTTTCCTATAGGTCAGATTATTCCCTTAAAGACAAGGAGTTACAGTTGTTAAAAATCTTTAATGTAAAGTCATAACTGTATGCCCGTTCTCAAACTGTTTTGTGTGTAGGGTTAAGGGTTACAGCTGAATTGATTCATCCTGACTTGAAAGGGTTTTTCAGTACACATTATATCACTTCGTTGCTAAGGATAATTCCAATAAAAAAAGTTTGATTTTCAAAGTCTAAACTGTGTTTCACTGTTTTTGACCTTTCTGTGTTTAAGTCAAACTTCTCACAGCTTGCTCAGAATCATTAGACAGGATGTGAGATCAAGTCATCGCAAAACGATTTGGCTGAAAGTGGATAAAGTATAACACTTAAATAAAAGTGCTCATTGATATTGTGTCAGAACATCTTACAGTGAGGTTATTGTCAAAGCAGGTGCCGGGTCCTTTTCGATAGCGCGCCACGTCTTCACATGGATTTTCGTGCTTCACTGAAAATTGACTCGATTAAGGAAAAGTAAAAACATTCAAATGTGTTTTTTTTTTCTGCAATGTTTCCTCTTTCACACACACTCAGAGTCCTCAGGCAGTCGTGCAGATGCTAAATGTTAAACGACAGGTTATATTTCAAACCATCATGACAAAAATAACCTTGAAAAAAAACCGGGACACATCTGCGTGTCCACAGGTATGGTAATAAGGAGATAGAATGTAGAGTGTCTTATTCTCTAGCAGCTGGTGTACAATGTGAAAAAGGATACACTCCTCCTCCTCCTCCTGGGACAGCTTCTCTATCTCGCAGGAGTTGCAAGGCATCTTCTCTGCGACCACAAACAGCAAGTTGGTGTTGTTTATCCTCTTGGCATGAATCAGCCTGCAGAGAAAGAGAGAGGCAAAGAAAAGGGAGACAACATAACTACCCCCCTCTGTTCGCTTACATCACAGCCTCATTTGCTAATGGATCAGCAAGATTCATGAGACAGTCTTGTAAGGCTCATTTAGCCGATGATATGACCGTTTCATTAGAGCTGATGCGGTTTAATCATCAGCAGAGTTTATTAGCTCCGACAGGAAGATGAATCCGTCTTGCTAACTGAGCATCTGTCACGGTGCGAGTCTGATGTGTGTGTGTGTGTGTGTGTGTGTGTGTGTGTGTGTGTGTGTGTGTTTACATGTGTGTATTCTGTCATGTGTACAGACCTGGAGCAGTTGCCACAGTCCTGCAGTATGTTGTAGGAGCTGCTGAGATTACTCAGGAAGTACTGCGTCTGTTTCATTACACAACTCCGCACCCGAGTAGAGTCCATTCCTTCTGCATCCACCTCATCTGCAGCGTCACCAGAGCACAGACACATCTCACTTGTCAGTTCACTTGATTTATAAGAGCTGGCTCTAAAAATGGGATTTTAATTAGTGAATTCCTGCATTCTGCCTGGAAAAGGCTGTAAAACCTCTCTCCTTCAACATTTCTTTACATAGTTTGGATTGAAAGTTTTTGCACAGAGGTTGATAACAAACTAATGTCACTGTCCACTTGAAATACTGACACTTATATCATTGGATGTTAGTCAGTGCACTTTAAAGTCTCATAACTCCATGAGTGGTCAGAAAAAGTTCAACATAATGGAAAATGCAATTATTCCTTTTGTTCCCTCGAGTGAGATGAAAAGATAGATACCATAATTATCCCCTCAAACCCGCAAATTGTTGTCATTATATTTCTGATTGTCAATGAGGTAAAAGGTGTTAATTAGTGAGCTGAGAGGAGCTGAGAGGAGCTGAGAGGTGAGTGTTCTCCCGTCTTTAGCTTCATGCTTAATAAGAATGGGGCCGATATTCTTATCTAACTCTTGACAGGAAATCTAAAACAAAAAAGTAATTTTACTGCTTTAATTTGCCAACATATTTTCTTCTAATAATGACACCATCAGCATTTAGCTTGGTTGCCTATTAACGTCGCTTCATAATGCATTCCCGTCTGCCAGGTCGTACACAGCCTTTCACAACAAAGCCCCCGACAGACATCAAATATGTTATCAACGTCTCCATTGTGTGATTTGTTTGGAAACAGATAGACAGAGAATACCACTTGGAAATGCTAAGAGCTTTCAACTTTTCATACAGACATTTAAAACACCAACATGTGATTAAATGTCTGTTGTTTGTACCCACCTCTGACAAACCAGCTCTGATAAGCCAGTCCATAAATAAACTGTTGGAACAAGGACCTGTGGAGACACGAGACGGGGCTTAGTGAAACAGCAATTTCTTTTTTAGTGAATACAGCACTGTCTACTATCTATTCAATATTTCCTTAAGGTGCGGTATGTGTGTTCTGTGTGATACAGTTGTGTTTTTTCATGAAAGCTAGAGGAGTCTCACCATGCCGCTGCTGATGTCCACCAAGCCACGTTTACAAAATCTGCAATTGTGGGCTGTAAATGCAAAGGAAAAGAGAAAAATGTAGCAACAATAAGCAAGTCGAATCCAGTCCCTATTAAAAACAATATCCATCTGTCTCACTATTGCTATTAATTCAGTGTATTTTAAGCATTTAATCAGCTAATTTGTTATTGTTACATCTCATCCTTTATGGTGTGGAAGTGTATATCCTTACCACAAACACTCCTCTGGGTGCAGCCCCATTTTGAGACTTAGAAACCTTTTCACACACAGACTGGTAGTCATATGACTGCTTGCGGTTGTAGAAGGAATTGTTGTAGAGCGCGTACATCAAGTAGGGATCAACATCACTGAAGAACATGCCCACCTGTGGGAAATAAGAAACGCCAGTCAAGCTCAGTGTAAAGATAAAGCGCAAAGTGTTCAGTGTGAGAGAATACATTATTGAAGTCAACCTTGTTCCATTCCTCCTTCTGATTAGACATGATTAGGAATCCACCGTCATCTATTAAATAGCACAGGAGATCCTGCACACAGGGGCAGAGACAGGCTGTTAATTCACAGCAGATAATGTAAAGTGCTCTGATAGAGGAGACCGAGCTGAATACAGGAAGCTTATCAGCACATTATCAGATTGACTCACCTCACTGTTGGCCTCGCAATCCATTTCACAGCCTCTGTTTGGTCCACACTGTCACGGGGGAAAAGACAATTAGCAACAGTTCAAAATCGGAGAAATACTGGTTTATTTAGGAAACTTTAAAAAAGGTATATTTCATTACCGTATTTGAGCCCTGATTGTTGTCTGTATGGTTGCTAGCAAGGATCTTAAACTTGTCCGTCCAGGCTTCAAGGTCCAGCTTCACTCCGACCACTGAGGAAAAGAGAAGTTAGTAAAAAGAGATGAAAATTAAAATAATACATACATATGGAAATAAAAGGCCCAACGAAATAAGAGCGGACATGTCCATACAAAGCGACAAGAAACACAGCGGTATAATTATCTCTGCCTCCCTTTCTTCCACGTCTATTATATTATTATTTTTGCTGAACTCACCTGCAGGTTTGATGGTCTTCCCTCCTACTGTGATCTCCACGGCCGTGCTCACCAGGATCCCGATGGTGTCGTTCTCCGGGTTCAACAGCTCGTCCCGCGCTTTATGACAGTAACAAAGGAAAAAAACAAGCCGTTAGATTCAAACGGCCACCACACAAAATGAGCCTCGGTGAGAGATATATAACCCAAGACTGAGAGCATCCCTCACCTGTTCGATAAGGCGCTCTGAAGATGTAGCCCTTGTTGTCCAGACTGCGCCGGTAATAGCTGGCATTAAACGGCTCAGGGTCTTCCTCCCAGGTTTCTGCAGCCCTGAGATTTAAGAGCAGAAACACTGGAGCTGTAAATCTCTACATTACAAGACTCCCACTATACTCAAAGGTTCACAACTTACAGCGTTCGAAGAGAATAGAGTGAGGAATAAAACAGATGAACTGAGAGCACCTACTTGTTGGGGAACACTCTTGTAACTCCTCCATCTGATGCAGCAAACACAGCCAGGAAGCCATATCTAAATATCAGGATGATGAAAAGAGATGCAAATCAAACCAAAAGCCTATTTAGAGAGAAATCTAAAAACGCACTTACTTAATCCTACTCACGTATTCAAGTCTTTATTCTTCCACACTTTCTCAACCAGCTGCCTGATGATGCCAGTGTCCAGAATCAGGTTATGGAGGAGCAAATTGTCACCTAAACATGATGAGGGGAAGATGGTGTGAGAGTTTCAGTTACATTCACATCAGATGTAGATTTCCCGTCCCTTAAGATATCACATTTCAACCATAAAAACTGAACCAATTGAAGAGAGGATTTCTGGATATAAAATATAATAAAACACTCAGGTGAATACAAACATATCAAGTTTGGTTGTCGAAATTGGAGACACCCTCTTAATCCCAGCCAACTTAATCTACATAAGTCTATGCAAAAGCTTGATGTTACATTACATTATATTACATTGCATTGAGCTGACAATAAGTACATTCGACCAGGAAGATACAACCTTGAAGAAATCAGAATCATATAAGTACATCAGTTTTCATAGAGCCAAACATTTCAAGGGCTACTCCACTGGCTTTAGATAAGCCAGTCCTTTATTAGTATAAAAGTGCTTTGTTAGTAATTCTATCGCTCGAAGTGGAGTCGAAAGAGATGAGTTTTCAGTCTGCGCCGGAAGATGTGTAAGCTTTCTGCTTTCCTGATGTCAATGGGGAGCTCATTCCACCATTTTGGAGGCAGGATAGCATACCCACGAGTTTTTGCTGATGGGAACTTGGGTCCCCCTCGCAGTGCGGGTGCAGCGAGCTGTTTGGCTGATGCAGAGCGAAGTGCACGTGCTGGGGTGTACGGTTTAACCATGTCCTGGATGCCAGTGCTATAGAATAAAGAACGTCTGCTATCAGTTACAACGGCTGGATACAGGGATTGTATCGACGGTAGCCTGAGACGTCGAGTAGGTCTTACGGTCCGCCGGAGCAGACCAGAAGTGGAAAGATTTAAGAGGGTGTGGTGGGGGCGAAGGAGGCGAGGGAAGTGACCGAAAGGTCATTGACGACTTAGGTGAAAGTTTTGTTACCAATAGAACGCATGGTACGACGCTGGCTTTATTAGACCAGGGAANCTGCACGTTTGAAGTTTGCAAAAGAGCACCTGGATGTTCCACAGCACTACTGGCAAAATATTCTGTGGACAGATGAAACCAAAGTTGAGTTGTTTGGAAGGAACACACAACGCTATGTGTGGAGAAAAAAAGGCACAGCACACCAACATCAAAACCTCATCCCAACTGTGAAGTATGGTGGAGGGAGCATCATGGTTTGGGGCTGCTTTACTGCCTCAGGGCCTGGACAGATTGCCATCATCGACGGAAAAATGAATTCTCAAGTTTATCAAGACATTTTGCTGGAGAACTTAAGGCCATCTGTCCACCGATTGAAGCTCAACAGAAGATGGGTGATGCAACAGGACAACGAGCCAAAGCACAGAAGTAAATCAACAACAGAATGGCTTCAACAGAAGAAAATAGGCCTTCTGGAGTGGCCCAGTCAGAGTCCTGACCTCAACCCAATTGAGATGCTGTGGCATGACCTCAAGAGAGCGATTCACACCAGACATCCCAAGAATATTGCTGAACTGAAACACTTTTGTAAAGAGGAATGGTCCAAAATTCCTCCTGACCGTTGTGCAGGTCTGATATGCAACTATAGGAAACGTTTGGTTGAGGTTATTGTTGCCAAAGGAGGGTCAACCAGTTATTAAATCCAAGGGTTCACATACTTTTTCCACCCTGCACTGTGAATGTTTACATGGTGTGTTCAATAAAAACATAAAAACATATAATTGTTTGTGTGGTTTTAGCTTAAGCAGACTGTGTTTGTCTATTGTTGTGACTTAGATGAAGATCAGAACACATTTTATGACCAATTTATGCAGAAATCCAGGTAGTTCCAAAGGGTTCACATACTTTTTCTTGCAACTGTACATCAAGTTATCTTAATAGTTTTGGCTACCCAGACAATCATTAATAGTAGCATAAACTCCTTGCTTACTATAGTTTGCCTTGAGAATTACAATAATTTAAAAGCAAAAGTAAATGAAACTTACATTGTTTGGAGTCTGGTGTCACCTTCTCCATGAGAGCAATGAAGTTGAGCAGGAACTCAGTGTTGTTGTTGGACAGTTCCAGATCATTGCAGTACTCCCTGAGGAAGAGATGAAGCATTTGAACACAGAGAAGGAAGCTAAAAACAAATACGTGTATGCAATATTTACACAATATCTTTGATGTCCTTTATAGAGGGACAGGCAACACAAAGCAGGGATGCACAACGCCATACACAGTATAGGTTTCTTGATGCTATAACGTGCAGCATGCATATATTAAAGCTTCATTTTCAATATGATAAGATTGCTGTCTATCAGAACTAAATATGTGTTGGAGTTCAGAGTGCAGGCATCACAATGAAAGAGTGATTTGTATCGCTGTGGTTCAGAATTCATGGTGCAACTGTCGGCCAAGAGGATTTGATATTAAAACAGCACAAGCAATAGGATTTCAATCTTCTTTTCATACAGTTTTTGTGCAACCAAACCAGTAACCCCTTAATTTAAATGTGTACAACAAACATACAACATAGAAGCAGCATGCAAGGAAAATGTGGCTTAAATTCTTGGTGTAATGATGTTATCTCAGGGAAGACAATGGGTAAATGCAACCATAACACAAATAGTATAAGTATATTGTTTTTACATGTTAACACAACCCAAACAATGAATGAATCACAACCACTTCCACAAAGTGCACCTCAACATCACAAAAGACGTAATACGAGAAAGCAGATGATAGATTAGAAAAATGCTCACAACAAAACAATATGAAGTGCATGTCAAGACCAAACACTGATGACCATCAACGACAGCAAGCGTTCACACAGGGCTACCTGGGAGCAATGAATACATGTCCTTCAGACTCAAAACTGTTTGGCAGCAGTGATTCAAAATCTGCAACAGAAAGGGGAAAGTTATCCAGGGAGAGTGGTGGGCAGGGCGGTGGGGAGTTGTGGGTAAACAGCAGCTGTTCTTCAGAGGTGCAGGGACGCAGAAAGGAGTTTACCATAGCAACACTGAGGTATCATGGGAACACTAGCGTTAGCCAATATGGTGCCAAAAATAGAACCTGAATCTCAATGGACGACAGCTTCACTTTCACAAGCACTCACACCTTCTTTGTCTTTTTGTTCATCAACAAACGTGTTCGGATTCACTAAGCATCAATCTAACATGTCTTTGGATGTCTGAGAACTGACTTGCGAGACGTGGTGAGTCGGTAAGCAAGTTCTCAGACAGATTATTCACAATGAGTGCTTTTAAGATCAGGCAGGCATCAACATGGCCAACTATTGCAAGGGAGGTGGGTGACGGTCCTGATGGAAGTGGTCACCCCTCAGACTGGCAGGGGAGAGGGCTCAGAGAGACACATAATCAGAGGAAGTGCATTGCATTGTGAAGGGCATGTCAAAGGGCAACGTCTTTTCATCTGTCACAGACAAAACAGAGCACAAAGCATCAACAGGTGAGTCTGCAACGAATCCAACGTGTTACTTTCTTATTTATCAAGACCTGTAACTGTGTACAGCAGAGGAATGACATTTTAGAGTTAAAATAGAGTGCCCAGGTAGTTTTCCGCCCACAATGCCATGCACATCCGGGGTCAGGTTTACTGAGGAAGTGCTGGGCCATCCTCTGACAGTCTGAGGGGTGAGGCGGGAGGGGAGACAAGCTGATGGAGACAGGGAGTACAGAGGGACGACACAGGAGCCAGGCGGCACCCTGACACCTGACAACATGGGAGGACCTGGGTGGGCTCAGCCCGGGGGGGTCACTCTGCAGCCAGCAACGACTCCAGCTATAGACCAGACTACGGAAGCTAACAGAGCTTTATTATGGAGATCAATAAAGTATAGCTACATTAAAATATTATGACCACAAGAGATCACTATTTATTACTATTACTATAATCAAAAAGCAGTACTTACATGGTATGTGGAGATACAATATTATAACCAAGTTGTAGCATTGCAGTATTTCATATCAATGTTTAAGATGATTTTTTTACCTTACCACATTATTTTAATGTTACTGCAAAAAAATGTTTGACTGAAACATTTTTAGCTATTACACAAATAAGATGGAGATTATGAAAATCGAATTAAAGATCTGTCAAAACCTGAGCTCTAGTGTAAAAACTATTAAAGACATTTATTAATTAATGACACTGTAAGAAAAGGCAGAGAGAGAGAAATCGAGAGAGAAGAAGGTGAAAAAGAAATGAAGGTAGATGAGGAAGAGAGAGAAATATGGCCAAAGAAAATGAAAAGAAATCGTGGATGAAAGAGAGAAAAAGAGAGAGAGAAAGGGGGAAGACACAACCCATTTGGAGCTTTCCACAAAAGGAAAAGGATTATGTGGGAGGACAAAAGACACATTTTAACAGAGAACATGAATATCTGTCTTCCTTGGTGTTTTTATTTTTGCTTCTGGAGCAGTGGATAGGTGGGGAGGAGGGTGAGGACCAGAGGAGCCATCGTGAGGGATGTGGGATCTGAGCTGCAGCAAGAAGGTGAAGAGGAGGAAGAGGAAGAGGTAGAAGAGGAAGAGGGGAGGGAGTCCTGAAGGCAAGACGGGCAGGAACAGAGGCAAGCAGGCTGGGACAGGTGAGGGAAGGAGGAGGGGGGGGGCAGCAGGAAGAGGTTAAGGACGAGAGGTGTGGGAAGGAGGCAGCGGTAGGGAGTAGGAAGTAAAGGAAGGGAACGTGGACCAATATGGAGTATACTTGCCCTTGGTGTATGGCACTGTGTGGATCCATCAGAGAAGGAGCAAGAAAAGAAACAGGGGGTCGGGTGGGAAGGGGGGATCACAGACAATATTTTATTCAATTACTGTTTGAATAAAAATATTGTTTTCTTGAAAGAAAGAAACCAATTTAAGTCAAACAAGACAAGAGAAAAAAGAAATGAAGAGCAAACATCTTATTTGCAAGAGCAAACAAAAAATCAACAGAGGAAAGGGAACGAAAACCTGGGAAATCCAGGAAAAGAAAAAGACTGAAGACAAAACCAGTAATTGTGATAAATAATTATGGTCAAACATAAAAAAAGGAAAATTCAAATAAAACAGGAAAAGAGGGGAGTAACAGGGTCTGGACAAAGAATGAGAGAGACAACATGTGTCCCCATTCAGACCCACAAAAACCCAAACTCCCACATTAGGAAGCCCTTATCCCGGGCCGTGTAGGAGTTTATATACTGAATGATTCCAAAGCCGGGAAACAACTCACACAATCTAACAGAAAAAAGAATAAATAACACACATAACAGAAGGAAAAATCCCCCAAAATCAAAAAAGGAGTGAAAAGCATGCGTGTTTTCACAGTTTTTCAGAACATCAAATACTTTGAACCCAGATGCTTCAGAATCATTACTTGGTGGAGAAGAGGCGAGAGCATTTGGCAAAAAAAATAATAGCACAGAAGTCACCATTATTTTCACCTGAGTAACACAGTAAAACCACAGCTTTCACCTTTCTGTCCGTTCAGTTATTTTTTTCTTCAGCCAGTGTGAAGAAAAAACATCACCATTTTACAGCACAGCATGAAGACAGGAGGGGACAGGGGGCAGTAGAGGAGTCGGGGGGCTGAGGTAAGATCCTGCCTATCAGAGAGCGCACAAAGGGGGGAGTA
>NW_011370598.1:18211-18571 GCF_000735185.1 Notothenia coriiceps
GGGGGCAGCGCTGCAGGTATCTCCGCTTGGACACTCCTTATGTTGAGGTTGGAGACCCAGGACAAAGGACTGGATAAGAGAATAAGGTCATACTTGGGAGAGAGAGAGAGAGAGAACGGAGGAAAGAGTGGAGAGAGAGAGTGAAGGATGCTGGGAAATCCCGGGTACTTACACTGCACCTGAAGGATCTGGTCACTCAGGTTGGCCTTGATGTGGTTTTCACTATATGTGGGCAGTACCAACCCTAGACTGATGGGACGAGGCAGACGCAGAAAATCAGACACACGTTATGAACGCACAAATAAACTCTCCAACACACACACACACACACACACACACACACACACACACACACACAAA
>NW_011370598.1:18607-25626 GCF_000735185.1 Notothenia coriiceps
TACCTGTTGGACTGTTTTCTATCCGGCACGCTTTTCAGGACAATAACACCACTCACTAACAGACTGAGGAACAGCTTCTATCCCAGAGCTGTGGCCTCCATCACTCCCATCCCTGTCCAACCTCAGAGCACATTACAACAACTGTGAACACGCACACACACACACACACACACACACACACACACACACACACACACACACACACACACACACACACACACACACACACACACACACACACACACACACACACACACAGCTGTACTTAAAAGCTATTTTAAACTACTTAGACTTTACTGAGTATTCCCATTTTCTGCTACTTTATTCTTCAACTACACAACAAACAGGCTTTAAATATTGTACTTTATTTAATCCACTGAATTTATTTGATAATTTAAGTTTTCTTTCTTTTCATAGAATATATACATAACGATTATACATTAATATAGATTACGCTACTAGGTAGTATGTAAAGTAATTGCAGTATGAGCTTTACCTTTACCAACATTAAAGGGATTTCATCAATAATTATAATCCTGCAATGTAATATATATATATTCTAAAGGCAGATCTTACAATGTTCTTAAAAATCTTTTTTACCAAATGTTTGAGGTAGGAAACACTTTAGAGGTAACAATGAAACGATGGCTGGAAAAAACTTTGTTAAAGAGCTACACTTACAACACAATGCATGTTAGCACTGTATAGATTAATGGGCTATAAGTTATATGTAGCGTCTGAACTGAAAAAAAAATGTTATTTAACCAATGTTTCGCTCAAAAGAAGCCACTACTGAAGAGGCCGTTTTCCATCGAGGTTAAAGTCTCCAATTTAGAGGATCTTTAAGCCGAGGGCCGCATAGGCTCACATCAAACAGTCAGAAAAGGCCTCGGCGCGTCCTCGATGCCGCCTGCTGTGAGACGGCCTGCACCCATCAGTTCATAAGCAAAGACTCGGCACTTGGAGCGAGTTCACACTGTACGGTATCAAACATGCTGAATATTTGCAACACATCTCTGATTCTGTTTATCTTTAAAACAAAGTGATACATCTAGGGGATGAACATGAAAGAGAAATATTGGTTTCTCTTGATAGTTTGACCTACATATGCTCAATAATATTGACTCTTCCACCAAAGTAATACATTGATGGAAGAGAAAATAGAAATACAAGTCCCATCTTTTAATCTGTGGTGCCATAGAAATATAATAGAAACCAGTAAGAGGATTAATTGGAACGGATAGAAAATCAGGCTGTGACAGTATCAGGTTCAGACTGAGCCACGGCTACAGTCGACTATCTATAATATAAAGCTAATTTAGATTTAAAGAAACATCCATCGTCATCAGTTTTATGAGCTACAACCGTCTCTAATCCCTAAATGTAGATGTATGTTGCATGACATCCGGCATCAGTGAGCGTCTGGTTACAGTTAGATTTGACTGTTGCAGATCACAGCAGTAACACACGATCACTGTTACTGCTGGAGTTTCCCTTCGAGTTGAAATAAATATAATTGTGCAGAGAAAGCCTCGTATGGACTCGGCCAGGACCAGGCACGCTGCCAGCAGACATAATAACAAAACACACATCGGGCATTGGTAGAACTATTGAATATCATAAACTGTAATTTGCAAAGTGTTGCCTGGAGAAAATGTCATTACGATGCAACCTCAAATGTTAAACCAAGTTAGGAAATTAATAAACTATGCAATTCATTTGTGATTATAGTACTGAAAAATGCTCCTTCATTTGTTGGAATCAAATGAATTATCTTATGCTAATATAGAAATCTTTATTTATGCCTTGACTCAGTGATGTGTTTAGTCGGCTCTAAGCTGAGGCAGCTATAGTTAAGAAAAACACTGCTGGCTGATAAGTAACAGCTGTAATTAGGAAAACTGGATCATTTAAAAGTATCAAAAATGGACTTCACTCACATTTTCAAGTTGCACAATCTTTTTTGGTCCGAGGTGTGGGCATGTCTGATATCAAACCTACCTGTAATCTGTACCATTCACAGGCGTCCACGTGTACGTCCGCACGGCCTCATCAATGTACCTCTGTTAACACCCAAAGAGAAATATGTAACACCGTCACATCCTCAGCACAGTCAGGTTCATTACAACGCAATTCAGGAAGGTGCTACTTTGGATAATGATTGAGCCTCATGTATTGATGACTTGCCTCATCAACTGACTTAATGAGCGTCTTGATTTTCCTTTGCCCGGACTTGCCATCAATCATCTGTCGACGGATCTGTACAGAGAGAGAGGGAGAGATGCTGCAGTGTGACAAGGCAAACAGGTACACCAAAAGGAAAAAGCAAATGATCCAATGATACGTTAAATGTATATTAAATACACCGTTTATGAATAATGATGAGGTTTCCAATTTGTTTACCTCCTCCTTGTTGCTGTCCTCCAGCTCTGCATCTAGAAAGTCCAGAGTAACGGGCTCCTTGTAGTCAAAGATCTGCACAAGAGAGAGGGAGGGCTTAACGTCAGCCATCCGAAAAAAAAAACACCCACATCTTGATTCAAAACCAGAAGTAATGTAAAGTTATTGCATGTGTGTGTAGTTGGACGCACTTTAGGTCGCAGGTTGGGATGCAGCAGAACGAAGCCATTGGGATCGATGGCAAAGGTGTAGCCGTTAGCTCCAAGCTGCACATAAGAAGAATGACGAGAAGGTGTGAACTGATGATCATCAATATGAGAATGATAGGGTGGAACTGAGTGTACAACATGCTTACTCTGTATGTGGGCGTCTTCCTTTTGATTTCATTAATTGCAATATCCACTCCCATGACTCCGAGGATGAGCTGGTTCTGTAGGAAGAACAATCATTAGACATTTCCTGGCACTGGAGAGAATAGGAAAGCCAGTAGCTGTGCCCTGAGAGTACTAAAAACATCTCCATGCCACCTACGACTCATCACTTTGTGCTCAATATGATTAGTCTATATTTTGTACAGTCTATCTTAAACTGCAGCGGCCTCACAGCCTCAGGTTTGTGTGATAATCCCAGAGTAAATACTTTGGTCATGGATACTGAAAGCTGGATGCATCTGTGCATGATAACAGATACTACCGACGGGGGGCTGTGATGTCTGCTGTCACCTCAGGGGGGAGGTGTTGCCTAGAAGTGCAGCAGTTGGGTGGAGGCCATTACAAATGACAGATGATGGTCAACAGTGCAAAAATAAAACCTGAGGCTCCACCCGTTAGTCTTTCTGTTTGAATGACCCTATTGTGTAGCCTACACCACGTGACTGACAATAAAGACACATCGGTAAATGCTCGTTCATATGAAGGATGAGCTGAGGTCTTGCTGTCTGCTGTGCTGTGTGAGTGAAAAAGTCTAGCTGTTGCAAGTTCCATGTCCTGTAGTGCAGTGTTGATTTTACCTGAGGGCTCACAGTATCAACAGTGCGGTTGAAGACAGGCATCGTCCCAGTGATGACTAGGCCCAAACCCTGATACACATATTAGAAATCCAATTAAAATGTTGTTATGGTAAATAAAATCTCTATTAGGTGTGTAATTGAGAATCCAAAAACCAAGACAACAAACACAATAAGATGCAGATAAATGTAATGACATTTTAAATTGAGTGGATTAAAGGTGGGGACACCAAGAATTCTGTCAAAAAATAGCTTAATGCTCATAACATTACTTAAAAATGTTCATTGGGAGCGTTTCTTTGTGTACAGACTATTTTTAATTTTTTGTAAAGTTCTTCTATTCCAGCACCTAAAAATTGTTATCTGGATGTGCATGCTTTTCTTCTGACATCATAACTACCTTTAGGATTTTATCATTATCATATACTATCCTTAAAGAAAAAGGATCAATCAAGCTTATTTTTGAAGGACATCACTTCATTTAAATAAACAATTGCTTGTGATTTACAAATTAAAAAGGTAGCAGATGGACTTAGTTATAAAACATAAAATGAGAAACTTTTACAGATTTAGAAATATTTATAAAAAATAGTAATCAGAAATGAAATATCTTTAGAAGTCCTCCCTCACCAGAACATCCTGGTAGACGTTGGTCCATTGCACCTGCTGCGCTTTATTCCCAGCCAGCACCATGGGACGGCCCAGGACGTCCAGGTACTCCTGCAACAGCAAAAACACACATGCTGGTGTGACTAAATATAACAAACACGTATCATCAAACAAACATTTATAGTGCTTGTCATGTAGAGGTGTTAAAAGCAAAGAGCTGGAAAAGCCAACGTTCATCTGTCATAAAACTATAAGACCCTGACCGGCCCCCTCTCTGTCACCACATAAAGCAGCGGGCCACCAGCAGCAGCATCCCCGTCCTGCGGAGCCATAAAGCCTGCAGTCCTGAGCCACTCAGGGCCGTTTCTCATCATTATGAAGGAGCTATTAAAAACACATTAAGGATGTCAGTGGCATGACGTGCAAACGGGCCATTCTCCCAGAGGCCCTACTGTCATCGCCGGCACTGTGAGAATGTCCCACAGCTATTGTGATAGAGGTGAGGGGTTAAGTCTACGAGTAATACATCATATTTACTATATTCTCCTGTTCTCAGTTCCAACTCTCACAGCAGCTGAGACGTCTTTTATGAAAACAACCTATTGAATCTTGTCATGGTGTGTATTTGGTAAAATTATTGAGTGATTGACCTCATGACAAATGAAGCTACTGCACANAGAACGGTGAGCAAAAATCCCAGAACCACACGGGGGGACCTAGTCAATGACCTGCAGAGAGCTGGGACCAAAGTAACAAAGGCTACCATCAGTAACACACTACGCCGCCAGGGACTCAAATCCTGCAGTGCCAGACGTGTCCCCCTGCTTAAGCCAGTACATGTCCAGGCCCGTCTGAAGTTTGCTAGAGAGCATTTAGATGATCCAGAAGAGGATTGGGAGAATGTCATATGGTCAGATGAAACCAAATTATAACTTTTTGGTAAAAAAAACACTGCGCTAGTGGATTGTCAAAGGGGGAGCCTCGTTGCGGGAAAATTATACAGATGGCTAGTCCGCCCCTGAAAATGTCTATGCAAACGTTATTATTAATAATAACAATTAAAAAAAAATTATAAAGAAAATTAATCAATTCTTTTTTATACATTTTTTTTTTTTAATTTTCCATTTACATTTTGTAATCATCTCGCGACCCCCCGGGGGGAACTTTGGGAACCCCTGTTCTAGAGGAGATCTGCATGGAGGAATGGGCCAAAATACCAGCAACAGGATGAAAATTACAGGCCTCTCTCATCTTTTTAAGTGGGAGAACTTGCACAATTGGTGGCTGACTAAATACTTTTTTGCCCCACTGTAAGTCACTTGAAACTTCTATTTCAAATAATTAAGCAGAGGCACAAAAATATATAGAATAAAGAGCTTTATCCTCAAAATTATTCCAGTCATTGCATGACTCAGGACGGAATGAATAATAATACTTTTGCCGTCTATGCGCCATCTGTTATTTGAACATTGCTATCTTAGTCAAGTGAGACCGTGTGATGAGTGTGCGCTGTTGAAGGGCAGAGTACAATTAAATAATGTGTCTTCTGTGCCTTATACAGAGAGCTGCAGTCACCCACCTTCAGAAAACCTATTAAAGTAAGTGGCAGTTCTCAGAATATAAATATGCGGGAGTTAATGGAACATCTGACAGTATATTCTTGGGCCTGATCGCTCACCGGGATGGGGGGGAGGTTGGGTCGGCTAGAGGGGAGAGGGAGGAGGGGGAGGAGGGGTGTTCAGTAGCCCCCCCACCACACAGCAACTGAGTCAATTTCTACAGCTGGAATGGGGTTATTCCAAGGGCCGAAAGAAGCTCGTAAAGCCTCAAGCAATAGTGTGTGTGAGTGTGTGTGTGTGTGTGTGTGTGGGGGGGGGTTTGTCAGGGCCCTGAGTGTGTGTATGTGTGAGAAAAAAAGAGCAAGAGAAAGCGATAGAGCGTCACAGCATCCAGAAACATTCGTATAGAAAGACACAACCCTTTTTGTTTTCACTTTATCCTCAATCTGCCACTTCCTTGCTGTTGACATCCAGCTGTGTTGCTTTCTGCCTCTTTGTTATGGAATACTTTAAAGTATATCTACAATCTGTATAATTATCATCAAAGTAACTGTGAAGGAAGAATGGACAAGCTTCTTGCTTTAAGGTTTTTAACAAGGCTCTAAACATGGCAGTGGCTGAGTCGGTGGCTATAGCAACGAGGAAAATGGCGACGGTGTTAACCAGGGGCGAGAGATATCATTTACCATGTTTGTAGTTTGAGGTGTCCTGTCAACAGTTTTACTGATGTCTATTTTTGCTGCGATTTTGCTGCGATAGCTCCAATGGCCACTGGGCAAATTGGCATAAGGGTTAGTGGCGGTGCCATAAGCAGGTGTTATTATCCATTCTTGATTTGACCGCATCTGCTTCAAGCCGTCAACAAATAGGAAGTGTCCATTATCTACCCACACACAGACACACAGTCTCACATGCACGGGGGATCAAACTGTACATGAAGGCAGAGAGAAACTAAACAGGTGAAATATGTGATTTCCTTCTCTGCTCACGTTGAGAATACTCCATGAAATCCTTACAGAGTCAAATCTTATTTGCAGCTACATTGATGCTATTGAGGGTGTAAACAAACCTTAAACATCTTAGTTGTTTTGTTGATTCATGTAGTTGTGTTAAATATCTTGTACACTCTATACACTTTACCTGGGTGTTGATTCTGATGGCTCCAATGGATGGAATTTCAAAGTAGTAACCTGGAGAGGGATCAAGAGAAGAGGATCAATACAATCTTCAAACAGAACGCTTTTCATCCAGCCTGCATCACGGTGCCTGCCTGTTTCATACTCTGTCTACATTCACAAGGG
Organism: Notothenia coriiceps; assembly: GCF_000735185.1. Classification (NCBI taxonomy): domain Eukaryota; kingdom Metazoa; phylum Chordata; class Actinopteri; order Perciformes; family Nototheniidae; genus Notothenia; species Notothenia coriiceps. Next base: position 25,483 of record NW_011370598.1, read on the forward strand.
TTAAACAGTCACAGTGGTCATTTCTCAATGTCGAGTAAACCTGCTGCAGAGCCACTATTTCAAGTATACTACGTCAGAGTGGCGCCGAAGGACTGTTTAAATGCATGTTAAATGCCCAGCATTCGGCGCCACTCGATGACGTAG
>NW_011370599.1:0-15264 GCF_000735185.1 Notothenia coriiceps
GACCTCATCGCCACTTCGAGTTCTAACCGGTTACATTGGCGACACACTTTACCTCACATTGACTATATACAGTATTGATTGTCCTTCCTCCTTATCTTCCAACCATTTCGACGTAAACTTGCATTTCCCCATAACGATGTTGTTTAACAACCGGCGTAAACGGACCTTCGCGCGCCATCAAACAGTGAGCGTGCGATGTCCCGTTCAGATGACGTCAAATCCAACGGGATGCCATAAATAAACTACACAGAATCACACTACACACCTACGCAATGATTACATTCAGGCAGACTGTAGAATACAACCTCTTTGGACAATTGATATACTTATTGAAAACAAGCTACAAAATGTTTAATACTTTTTAATAGCCTTGATGTTCGCTAAATGGATTTATCAACTTTTAAGACCCCGCGGACACCCTGTAACACCTGAATCACTGAGCAATATTCTGCCACAGCTTCCATTTATTAGAATAATGACATTATGTTACAGAACAGGCTACTAGACTGAGAGGTGTGGACACACATGCATGACTCCACACAGATGAATCATTAACAGGGATCTGTGAAGACTCACTGTCTACAGCATGTGCTCAGTTTAATTATTAGACAATGTTCGAAAACACAGCTTTTTCCAAGAATATGGCTCGAAACATGAAACTTGTGTACATAATTTAAACAAAGAAAATAGATAATGATGTGAATTTGTATTTGGAAACACATAATAATGTTGAAAATGTTAATTTCTCTTGTGTTAATAATATTTGTAATAACATTTGCAGCAGTTTTGAGTTGGCAGGTATAAATGTGAAATGGAGCTGCAGCTGGATTTAGGATTGAACTTCCAGGTTTATATTGATAGATGAGAGTAACACCTACGTCACTAACGGGCGAAAATTAGGGCCCCGCCCACTTAAAAAAAACAAAAAACAAAGCTTTCATTTGAATGGCGGTCAATACAAATTCTGAACTTTTTGCCAATCCGATCAGAAATGTAAAAAAAAAACATGGATTTTTGAATCTTCAAAGAGCCCGGTTACGATGGCCAGTCAGGCAAACAATTACATTAAATCATTGGAAATCGACAATCGGGCTCGATATATGGTTAAATTAAAATCATGAGGCGAGGCTGTAATTTTCGCCAGATGTTACTCTCATGAGCGAGGCGGAAAATAATAGTTTTATCATGCCAACAAGCTGCTGTGTCGTTTATTGCACCTCAAACATTAAAACTAATCCAGAATTCAGTGTTTCTGCACTTCCTCTAAGAAGAAAGGACAGCAACAGAAGAGCTCTGTGGCTTCAGGCTCGATCGCCATTCAAGTGACAGCTTTGTTTCCCCAAAAGTGGGCGGGGCCGTACTTTTTGCCCGGAAGCGACGCATGTGTTACTCTCATCTATAGATAGCTTAAAAATAAATGTGTTGTGCTTGGGCAGCTTTCTTTACGTGTGTCTTTCTTAAATCATTTTTTTACTGTGCTTTGAAACAAGGTTAGTTAGGCACGACTGCACAGAAGAAGCCTTTATAAAACTGTATATGTGACAAAATATGTTATACTAACAATAACACTTCTTTATGTTATTGTGTCTTAATGTTAAAGAGGTGATAGTTTACAGAGAACAGTAGATGGTAAGTGGCAGTACTGATGTGTTGCTGTTTATTACAAAGTTAATAAATGTGTAATTGTAATTAGTTGAAGGGACTTACACAAGGTTGATAAGGCCGAGCAGTCCCATTCCTCTGAAGTCAGTTTTTGGATCGTCGCCCTGAAATCCGATGTCTCCCCACTGTTTGGTTATCCTCGAATCCAGTTTGACCGTCGGCATCAGCAGGTCCCACAGCTGAGAGGTAAATTATTCTGGGGTTAAGTATTTCAGGTCAAATTCATTTGTATTCAAAATGTTGGAACAATAATCAAATCTTTCTATACTTTGATCAAAACCATGCTGTTTCATTGTGCCGTCTTTCTCTAATTATATAAATAGTTTCTCCTTTTAAAGCCTCAACTGCGTCGATGCAGACGGGGCATGTTAGTTCAAGATATTATCCTAAATATAAATATATGTAGAACTGAATCCAGAAGCAGGAACACACACCTTTAGGAGCATGGCCTCATGTTCTTGGTTCTCTGAGCTGAACACTTCCTTTCTCATGTTTTCCACAGATACGTACAGGCTGCTGTTTCCTGTTATCTGTAACAGACAGATGTGTAGGCTTTCCTTGAACCTAAACAGGTAGAGGGTTCAAATAAATAATTAAAAGTTTACAAAATGAAACTTAGTAGGATGCAGAAACCTGAAAGTATCAGATAAGAACTTACAGCGGATCTTTCTGGGGTTTGACATTCTTCTCTTTCATAATTTGGTCCGCACATTTTTCTAACTGATCCTTGCTGGCTTTCAAAGCTCCTCTTAAAACCTACAAGGGATGAAAGCACAGGAGAGTGGGTTACAGAGAAGAAAACATACGGGGAGTGACCACACAGTGGCAGCTGTATAATCTAAGCTGTCAGCCATGAGAAAAAAAAAAAAACCTTTCAAAGTCGACCTCAAAAACAAAGAAAAAGATGACAAAGCACTTCTGTCTCGTCATTGAATGGACTGTTGGTCGGAAAATGCTTATCCAGCTGCATCTAAGCTGGGCAAGTGTTTTGAAAGATAAGAACTGATTAAGAGCACAGGATATGACTTTACATGAGTTCACATACAACAGCATACCAGATGACTAACAGCTCTGTTGCTAAACATGATGTGTATTCTTTTCACTCCGTTGTAGGCTTACATCGCTTAGACATCAATTTAAGTGAGATTATTATCCAGATAAAAAATAAAAATAAAAATAAAAAAATCATATAAAACCAATCAAGCGACTTTCTATTGACTCCCTACACACACTGTTTGTCTCAAAAGCACCAAAAGGGTTGCTCATATAATGTTTCTGAATTTCTGACCCTATTAACATTGTTAAGGGCCTCAGGTCAACCCAACAAAGATTCCCAGCCATCCAATAGTTTACACTCAAACACTCATCACAATGGAGACTCGAAAACATGTATAAGGCAGTTCCATTCAAACCTTCTTTTATGAAAGTGGGTTCATCATTTAGTTAATACAATTCCAACAATGTATAATGCTAACCAAATAAAAAAAACTTCAAGATCCCAAAGTAATATTTTCAAAACAAAAAACGATTATCGTTAGTTTTGCTGTTTTTCATCAAGTCTGTGCAAAAGAGGGGAGTTTGTTTTTCAGCTATATAAAAGGAAACTTCAACTTGAGCATTAAACAATACAAATATTTATAATAAAATATATTCCTTAAACACAAATACTGGAAATGAACCAGGAGAAATCTTTTGTACATAAAGAAAATATCCCTGTAACACATGATCTAACAGAAACACACAGTCAACATTGTATTACCTTGTTCTTTGATGAGCGGAGAGAATATTCTGCAACAAGACACGACAAGAGACAGATTAAAATAATTGAGTAAACTTAAAACTATGCAGTAAAAGTAAACAAGATTTGGAGTAAATTCACTGACCTGCTTTGGATGTCCTTGTTGCCCCAGGCTTGTTTCCGGAGCATATTCGCTGCAGCTCACATGTCCCTGTGGCCTGTCGGATGAACCACTTCAGCCAATATCTCAGGAAGGACGTGTAGACATACTGCCAGATATACCCAAGCATCTTCTATAACATGGACAGAGAATAGAAAGAACAATATGAACAATGACAATGAAGCAGAACAATTGAAATCCTCCATCGGAGTAGCACCCCTTCAACTGTTCAAGAGTGCACTAAATGTCACTGCAAGCTGTGGTTAAGCCCTGGTCCAGCTGGAGCTGAACTAATGAATAGAATAACTAGCAGCTTTTTTGTTGGTGTTATCCATTGATCTTTGTCATAAAATAATAGAAAAAACACTTCAAAACATCCATTCCCACTCGTCATCATATCTTGTGTTGTCCAAACCACTAAAATATACCATTTACTAAAGCCTACAGCAAGAAAGGAAAACATTAAACTCACATATGAGAAATTGGAACCATCAATCATTTGGCATGTTTCAATCTACTTATCAAATAATGTACTAGCTTAAAACTTTTTTATACAAATGGAAATGTTGAACTTTAAAATGCACACTTTGACAAGCATCATTCATCTGAAAGTAAAAATGTCAATAGTCAACTATATCTACCTCCCAAACGTATTTAAGTTCAGTGTTTGAGTGTCTGCACTTTCCACCACTGCCTAACGAGACTTAGCACAATGCCTTCAGTATGAATGGGACACACTGGTGACTGTGTCATCATGACAATGGCCACAGTTCAGAGTTGTGGACAAAATATTCTGCGTTTTAAACCAGGTAATAGTCCATGATAACATGTATGAGATTCAACTGAACATTCAAATCTATACAACTACAAGTATATAATGTACAATAAAACTGGATTATGTGAAATTATCCTTTAACCGAACAGGCAAGACAATTCCATTGTGGTAGCTAGCATTAGCGCTAAAGCTAACTTTATTCAAACGAACCTATTCCGTTTGTCAAGCTACAAACATACGGCGGGTTTAGTTGCGCTTTAGAAACACTCCACCTACGTGTTAGCAGACTGAGAGCTAGTTACCTGTGACTTTAATCAACTAATTGAGCTAACTAGCTGAACAACTCCCAGGTGACAGGTTCACACAACAGGTTGTCATTGTATTCGCCAAACTGTTAGCACACGTTAGCTGTGTTATCCTAGATTAGGTTGCGTCAGATGCATTGTTGTTAGTGTATAGTATATATGACGAACAAAAGGCAGAAGTTAATCTTACCCTTTCTGCCGAAGAGACCAATATATATCCAAACTTGTCTCCACTTGCTGCAGTTAGCTGAGGGGCTGGTGAGTAAATGTTAGCTACGTTTCTCTTGACAACAGTCTGGCTCTGATGCGTTCAGGCTCTGCCCAGACATACGGCCGTTCACACGCAAGCATTACACGCAGTTGGGAAATTGCCGATATTTTAATGGCAAGTATACTCAGATTTTAACATGACATACTTGTTTTCTTTTTATGGGAACGGGTGTTTTGCAACATCTGTAAAAATAGCGGAAACACTTCGACTTTCCTTGTATGCTACTTTTCTGGATTTCTTTGAACACACCACACGCCACGACAGCCCGGTTATGGCTAGAAAGGATCCGTCTTGTGTAAAACTCTCGCGAGAGTTTGGCTGAATGTCACATGGCTGAATGTTTACGTTTGGCAGGCAGCCTTTCAGTTACGACCGTTAACATCAGTGGGCCACAGCAAATGATGATGAGAAGCTAAACTATCTATTAATTATTTCAATTACAGGGAGTGTGATTGTTGAAATAGGGTGTTAGCGGTCTTGCTGGTGTTCAAAGAAGAATGACAACACTGTAGATCACCAACACTATGGTTTATTTTTTATTCACAGGCAAGTCAACGTTGTCGCAGTGAAAGTCCCAAGATAGCTCCTGGTGCAATAAAATGTTCCCTTGCAGTGTTTTACTATTATGTCTGATGTTTCTCTATTAATATTGCTGCTGCATTAATGTGTATGTTCCATCATGTTACTGCTGTAGATGTGTTTCCGAGCCGCTCCGATTACAACGAGAGTTACAACGAGAACGTGACGTCATGTTTACACTAGACGGATCCTTTCTAGCCATAACCCGACAGCCTTTCAGTGACACAACGCTTCAGCGCCATCTACTGTACAAACTGATGTGTGCACCAAAGCTAAAGAGACATACAACCTTTCATATAAATGTTATGTATTCCAAGCATCATCTCGAAAGTAAATCCAGATAAGTGGAGTGTTAACAGGAACAATCTTAAAATCTGTTCTAAAGCTTCAAAGTGATAAGCTTTACAATACTGACCTGCGAACTCCATATACTACACAGTACACACAGGTCACTCAAGTCAACCTAGCAACTTAGGTGGCAGAGTTTATTCTGTTGCAGCTGGCGTTCTCTGCATTGAGCTGTTCCACGATTGCAAATGTTTGATGAAGTACTTTTTTTTGATTATTTTTAGTTTTGAATGTGGCTCCCCAAAGGATTTTGTCAAATCATCTTAACTTATTTGTAATGTCTTCTTACGGCTTTTGAATCTGTTGTGTAAAGCAATTTGGGTCAAATCTTGTTGTTTTCAAATGTGCTTTTCCCCCCAGCTTGACTAAAAGTCATTATTTCAGAAATACCAAAGCTCACTGTAGTTGTCTTGAAATTATTGTCTGCATATAAAGTCGGTTTCAGCTAATAGAACCAGTCTAGCCAATCATTTGCCTTTCCAAATTCAACCACAAGATGATGCTAGATCCACCAATTGACTGTGTCAGGATTAAGTTAATAGTCTACTAAAAAATAGACCAATTATTTGCCTTTATGTATTCCACACAAATTCCATTAATAGGGAGTTTTGCACATTGTGTATCATCATATCTTGGCCATATACAAAATGGTTGCAGACATATTGCTTTATCAATAAATTACATTTCTTCTCACCAACTGTGTCCTATATTCCAAACAGGCTGTCGTCAGCCTGAAGCAGCAAGTCTGGCCGCTCAGCATTTCCTACAGTATGTCCTGAGTCGCTCACCAATGGTGCACTCCACTGTAATTAATTCAGAGTCTAGCTTCTCACCTAATCAGCCCCTCTGGGCTTTTTAAACGCAAGAGGTCTATCCCATACAATTACTGCATTTCAAGAGGAGCTCCTATCTCAGGTCCAGGCTATTTTTAAACAATAAGAAACAAAGTAGCCTGCAGTCCAAGCAGGAAGCCAGTAATGCTGATATTGATATCAGTTAATAAAGCACTGATGACTTGACAGAAGGTCAATGTTATTGTATCACAAATATAACTGAAAAATACTAAAAAGGAAATGTATCAGATTTTGAATTTGATTGTGTGTCTCTTCTTCATCCACAGGGACTCGTCCTTTGGGTGCCACCAGCATGATATGGTTAACAGGAGGACCAAACAAACAGAAAACCAATGCAGGTGTTCTTTGGTACAAGTATGTCAAATGTAGTCTCAGAGAACACGTTTTTTTGTGACACACTTTCTTTGGTACAAACCAAAGAAAGTGTGTCACAAAAAAACGTGTTCTCTGAGACTACATTTGACATACTTGTACCAAAGAACACCTGCATTGGTTTTCTGTTTGTTTGGTCCTNTAGAAGACAAAAACTGTTGACGACAATGTAAAGACTGAATGGGTGTACATCTTTAGTTTTTAATTGTCCGTCCAGAAGTTTTGTCTTACTAATTAACAAATAATCATTTGTTAGGACATTTCTGGTTTTTGGTTTGTAATACAATCAGGAAACGAAGCTTCACCGATGTAAATTTTTACATAACTAAACGAGTAATAACTCTCAAATCAAGTTATTAATCGTCCGAAAAGGGACTTTACTACAAGGAGTAATGTTCTGACGTACCAGTTTATATAATCTCTCCGGGTAATACGAAAAACCCCCACAAGTACAGAAACGCATACACTTATAGACGTTTCCATTTTAGGTTTCAGGTGGGGTCTCCCTCAAAGAAGAGGGTTGTGTGAGGGGGGGAGCGGACTTTGCCGGAGGTAACCTTGAGATATTAAATGAAGACATGTAACACTGCATTTGAGTACCGCGAAGAATAATCGATCTCGAGGTTGAGAGAGTTGCCAACGGTTAGTGCTGTCTCGGCCGGTCGAGGTTAGTCTCGTCTGGCCCGAGACCAAAGTTGTCTCCCAGCTTTTCTCCACGCGTCGTGTCCGGTCATACTCTTTTGTAAAACCTTGTAATTTGAACTCCGGACAGTGTACATCTCCGTGTTTTACGTTTATACTTGGACTTTTACACAGTAATTATCGGAGATATATTCTCCTTAAATCCAGACACAAGTACATGACAATTTATTACAATAAGGGTTAGTGTCTGGGTTACTTTTTTTTTTTTCTTCCCGGAGGTCTGACATTAGGGTCTTCTTTTTACATGTTAAAAGTGAATGTTTATGTCTCATGAAACGTACGTTATGACCTCGACGGTCACAAACAGAGTCATAACGTCACTAGGGAGTAAATCGTGAGATGTAATATAGAGGTTTGTATTACAGCACGCACATTTTAACTTTTTTTGTATTATATGAATTGTAAATTCACTTTGTCAGCTACAAGGTAAACCAATAAAAATATACACGACATCTTTGCAACCACTAATTATTTCATCAGAAGTCTGGGAGTCGTGACATATGAGGTCAAATACAACAGTTGTAAACCATTAGAGAGCTCGCAAGTGAATCGTTTCACTTTGAGGGTCACGACACAGTTTTCTACTCATTATATTATCAACCTCGCGTCCTCGGGACATCGGACCCAAGGAGGAAGAGTGCGACTAAAACTTTGATTACTATGATAGAGACCACGGCTTATAGCCCGACCCTTTGTGCGCCTCGTCAAATGTGTCAGTTATGTTTATGTATTTTGTCTGTCATGTCCTGTTTTATTTTGTACTTACCTTGTCTTTCATTTCAGGCCCTGTTTTCTTTCCTCCCCCTGTGTGTCTGCCCCGCCCCTGATTGTTTCCACCTGTTCCCACTCACTCCATGTTTAAATAGTCCTGTCTCTCCCCTGTCCTGTGTCAGTTCGTCTTGTTTGTTTGTGCCAAGCCTCAGCTCTGAAAGGATTGCTTTCTCTCATGTCAGGTTTTGTTATTTTGTTGATTTTTGTAGGCTTACGTTTTTTCTTAAATTCTCCTTTTGTTATGCATAGTTTTTTCCTCTTTGTGAGCGCTTTTTGTTTATTCCAGCACCTACTCTGTTAAAAGGGATTACCTGATCATTGGAATGAATAAATACTTTTTATTACATTCAAGACTTTGTCTCTGGGTCGTGCATTTGGGTTCAGTTTGTGTCAAGGTCCTGACAGATTCATTGTTTATGGTAAACAAATCAACAGTATGCTCCATTGAGAATACACAATGTGCAGCTATGTGTCTAAGGTATGTGATAATTAAAATACCGATGGCATGGAGCACAGCCACCGAACTGAATATTGAAAGCAAGTGTTCTCTGGTAGATAGAGCAGTGGGAGGTATCATACATGTCCATATGCCTTTCAAATCCCTCTCCATGTCCCCCGTCTTTGAAACAAATCTCCCCCTGTGCTAACCGCCGCCTGTGGCCGAATCTAATCTGCACTTCCAAATGCGGCCCGGGTAGAAAGGCACGGTGAGAAAGCGGCTATTAAAGATTGAAACAGAAGCTAATTAAAGCTCGGGTGAAAGAATCTGGTGGCAGAAAGGGACGGAGTGGATGAGTAAAGGACAAAAAAAGCTCAGGATGAGGAGGGAGACACATCAATCTACCTGAGGCTGGATGTATTCAATATGACTCCACAGATTAGTGATGTCAGTTTGGCACATTTCCACCAGCTCTGTAGGTTGACACATGTATTAAATAAGAGTACTTAAAGAGGTCACTTTCAACATTTTCAGCATCTCTTTCTGACACAATATGTGAGCAGACAGAATGAGACATCCGTACAATGTCTCAGTATTATCAGTGTCCTCTGATCCTGGTGGATGAAAAAAGGCTTAAAGATTAGGGACTTCAGTCCACGATACTCTTTAGAGGTTGTGACAGAGGGTGTTTCTCTATGTCGAGGACGCTTGCTTTGTAGCACATGTCTTCCGAGTCACTTGCTTCAGAAGCGAGGCAAGAATCCTTCCTAGCCTCGGAAAACGAAGAATTGTGGAACAGGCTAACAGGTGTGCGTCCTATGCGAGGCCCGCCTTAAATGGAGCGTGATTTCCGTCAAAGATTTGGAAATTGGTCCGTGCGGAAAGCATTGTGGGGATTTTAAGACCGCAGAGTCTACACATGTGCAGCCTCGAAATTTCCCGCTATGAAGGACGCCGGCCTCGGTAGAATTCCAAGTATGCTGGACATTGGAACTGTCCTTCGGCGGCACTCGATGACGTAGTATGCTTGAAATAGTGGCTCTGGAGCAGCCTTCCTCGACAATGAGAAACACCCAGTGAGTACGAATACAGAGGACTTTTCTCCCATGCTATCACATCCTGATACTAACAGGAAGTGACATGCTTGTTAAGACAATAACAGCAGTCGCTTGAAATCAGCGTTTCACCGAACAGAAGAGTACATTTACTCCGAAAGGAAGTGTTCACCATAAAAAATAAAGGGTTTCTGGAAATATTCCTCAAAATATGAAGTGACTCAGTCAAAGCAAAGCTATATGAAAACGATGATATAACATTACAATGTAATCATCATGATGTTACAGTGAACAATGGCGGCTGGAAATCCCATGACAAGAGCCCTAGTAGTACTAACCTGGAAACTTTAATTAAATTAGATGAGCTCAGACCGAGATTGTGTTCAATTACATTTGTGTTGGGTCTGGGGATTCAAGTGACAACTACATTTTATTAGCAAATCATCTGTTGACTTTTTTTCTTTGAGGAATACATTTATTGTTTGGAGGATGCAACATCAGAAAATGGTTCATCACATTTTCCTGCTCAATTTTAAATTATCAAATGTCGTGTTTTGTAAAACAGTCTAAAAATAAAATATTACATTTACTATCATCTAATGACAAGCAACACAACCCCACATTTAAAAAAAAATAATTGTAACCATCATTGAAAATATGCCTAAGGATTAATCATTTGTCGAAATAGATGCTGTTTGTTTTGGGCCGATTGACTTATTGATCAAATTGTTTCAGCTCTAATTGCACCTTTGTTTGTATTCCACCTTTGTTCGAAGCACTATAAAATGTATATACATATATGACTACATATAATACAGAGTTTCCCTCTGCAGCTTTGCAAAATGGGCAAAAGACAATTCTTCTGTTCAATGCAGATAAAACTGCCCATTTCAGACCTTAGGCATAAAATAACCGATTCTCAGGCCTCTTCTCCGTCTCTGACTACGCACTGCTTCCAAATGATATGCTCATAATCTTATCTTAAATTCAGACTTACAGCAGGACAAAGCGATACATCTTGTTCTTAGAAACATGTACAAGATCTAGTCCCTGCTGTCCTTCTCTGACCTATAAAACACTTCTGCAGAAAAGTCTTCTCTGGCTGACTGAACCCTGTACATCTTCTGTTCACAACAAGAAGGCAATGCTAAATGGTGGATTTATGACTTGCATATCTTGGTGTAAATCAAAAGGGAAATAGTTAGGAGCAAACTGTCCTTTGAACAGACTTCATGCCCTCGATGGGGATCACAAACTGGCTCATTAAGTTTGACATTAATTTATCAAGCGCTGTCTAAAACATACGGTACCTCTTCTCTCAGCTGCAGTCTGTCACTCTATTACACCACACACACACACACACACACACACACACACACACACACACACACACACACACACACACACACACACACACACACACACACACACACACACACACACACACACACACACACACACACACACACACACACACACACACACACAGTTATTGATGTTCTTGATTTATCTTGATTTTATTCTGTTATAGTTTCTTTTGAACTTGAATTTAAGCTCGACAACAATCAGGACATTGGTGCTAAATGAAGAGTATGCAAAGCTCAACTTAGTTTTGTGTTGTTTTAATAGAAAACCAAAGAAGAACAGAGATTAAACAGCGCATGTTTGCATACAGTCCCTTTTTTGCACAACATAATCACTTACTGAAGATAAATGTGCATGAAAGGAAAATACAACAATCTTATAAATATATAGGGCCCGAAAGAAACACCTCAAAAACATATACCAAATGCACCAAATGCAATGAGATGTTGGTTATAGTTGCACAAATATTTAGTAATATGTCTACCCTGCGCTCCGTGCCTTTCCCTGTGAAGGTCTGCACTTCACTTTAGGTCACACAATCCTAACTTTTACATGCGTTCCTCTATTATTGCCTCTGTTAGTTAAAGTTCTCTCTTTTTATCATATCTATTTCTATAAAATAAATCTTGGGTTGTTCATAGTATATTTCTATTTTCTACCTTCTTCACAAACATCACAAATAGTTTGACTTTTTATGCTACAACAGTCCAGTCTACTTACTCACTGACTTGCTTACTCATTAATGCTCTCCCTTGGCATTGCAATCATGTCGACGGAAGACAAACATTTCAACAAAGTCTCACGGCATTTCGTGTTCAATAACACGATTTTTAATCTATTGATTCGTGTTCACCAACACGATTTCCCCCTTTTTTTCGTGTTGCACGAAAGGACTGACGGCCGGAGGGCTATAGTGTGTTTTATAGGGGGTTTCGACGAAGTCTTCCCTCCCGTCTTGGTCAGACGTCCGCGACACAGTCCTGTTTTGGCTCGATCGGCTGATTACCTTGTGGTCTGCTTCCTGCTTGCGCACACTGTCCTCCTCTAGTGTCCTACCTTCTGGACAGAGATTGTTCGGTTTTCACACCCACTTCGTCTGCGTCTGTTCTCCTAAGTTTCTGCGATTATAAATTTTACAAATCCCGGTCCGGACACTTTTTTCCTAATAGACACAATTCCGGTCTGTTCTAGATTGTCGCGAGTTTCTAGCTGTACGGGGTCTTGTTACTAACGCTTACTTTCCCGGCGCACGTCGTCCCTCCATCCTTACCACGTTTCAACCGTAGGGAGGAGTGCTCTCCTGTCATTATTTATTACGGGATGGAACGTCACTTATGTTTAGAGTTGCTGGGGACATTAATTCGTTTTTTTTCTGCCGGGTTTGTCGTAACTCGGCGTGTGCTAATATATTTCCCGTCATGTCGAGGTTTTTTATTTCGTGTCGACATGGTGTTTTTGAGTTCTCGGCCTAGTCATACACATCGTCGAGTGCGGTCTCTCGAGCACAAGGTCAGGCTTTCTCTGCAGTTTCGGAGTTGTTGCCTTCATCTTTGATGACGGTCGAAGAGTAACGAGTTAGAATGTGGAGGCCAGATTCTCGTTACTGACAATCTCCAACCAACGACGGACTATTCTGAAGTTCAAGTAGTGTGAGGTCTCTTCCTGAACCGTTGGAGTCATTTCCTTCGTGTTCAGAGAAGTCGTACTTTGTAGTTGGTCGCAGAGAGTCCTTCCTGAATGGTGCGACCCTACGAGGGTTCCTCTGAGGGTTTCCGTATTTTGTTATCGTATATCTTTGACTCGAACGGGCCTAAGAGTAACGACGTTGATGTGGAGGCAGATTCTGTCCTAACGCTCCCTCGAATCGCACAATCGACGTACAAGTTCAAGTTGTGTAGGTCTCTGTACGGGAGTTCTTTTCTTTGGAGTACAGAGGAGTCTATTTGTAGTAGGTCGGTAGAAGTGTCATTCCTGAGGAGGTGAGACGGGGTCCGCAGTGTTTAGTATCTTCCGTCCTACGCAGCCTCCTTCGTGGGTCTAGTGTGTAGACAGAGACTTCCCGTCGTCAGTCGAGCGTTCGACAAGTTCCTCCCGAAGTTGCTACTGAAGATAGGGGCAAGGGGTGGGGTCAGTTCTGGTTCGGAAGTACTAATACCTCCCGAAGTCCCGCGCAACGTTTGTGCACGTACGTCGCCCGGCACAGTGTTAGGGTCGGACGGACGGAAGAGACCACGGAGCGTTGCCCACCCCCTCGCCAGGGGTCCTCCGGGGCCGCGTCTCTGACCGACAGCAGATGGTCCGGCTGCGCCCCAACCACCTTATTGTAGTCTAGTCGTTACTCAGGAGATGGATGACGTAGTTCCAGTCTTCTGATTGCCAACTCCGCCCCTCTACGGACGGGGTTGGTTTTGCAGCCACAGCCAAAAAGGGAAACTCTTTGCAACAAGGGTCGGTCGTCCTGTTTTCCGAGCGCTCGTTCCGGATTACTGAGCCCGAGAGACGTGTGTGTCGGTCAAACTAGTCTAGTTATAACCTGTGTCGTTGGGGTTTCGCTTCGTTCCTCTCTGCCATTGAGGTCTTGACGTTTGTTCACAGAGTCCTCAGATGTCGGTTTTGTCGGTACGGGGGAGACGACGTCCCCGGAGGGGGAGAGAATATAGTCCCCTTTTGGGTTCTCTGTCGGCCACCGAAGGTTCGGACCTAGACGACTGCATTGTTTCGACCGCCAACACGAGTCCGACGACCAAATTGTGGTTCGGTTGAGTCCCCGGGGCGGGGTTGTCGTCTTGTTTTGTCCGTAGGTTCGGTCTGTTCCCCTTCATTTCGGACGTCAAGGCTTTGTACTTCCGATTTCGACCGGCCGATTTCGGGGAGCTTCTTCCGTCTGTTTTTTTTTGAGTTCGTTTGTCTTCTACCTTGTTCTCTCCCTTCTTTCTTTCTCCTGCTCGACTCCTTTTCCCGTAGGTACACAGCAGACGCCTACTTGTCCCGTACTGGACCCTCCCCAGATGCCCCAGGCCAGCCACCTGGGTCTAGGGAAAACCAAAACGGTAAGTCTCTGGTGAACGGTCACGTTTTTAGTTCCTCGTTCTCTCCGTTTGACGCGACCACGTTCTGGAGGTAGTGCCTCAGCTGACGACCCACCCTGAGCGGCGGGTCACGTTCTTCTTGTTTTCCTCCGGGTCGTCTTGTAAAAGTCAGTTACCGGACGGGTTTTACCAGTCCTGCCGGTTTGACGACGGCACTTAGGGGGAAAGGACGGAGGGAGAGCCTCATCGTTTCGCGGTCTCATCGGGTTACAGTTGAGAACGGAAAAAGGATCTCCAGTTTACAAGTCCGGGTTCAGAGTGCCGTAAAGCACAATATCAGGTCTTTAAATAAATTAGTAACTAGGGCACAAGTGTTGTGCTAAAACGTAAAAAAGCACAGGTTGTCGGCTAAATTTTTCGTTCGTAAAGATAACCACGCTAACAAAGCACACGTGGTTGTGCAGAAAAACAGCTCAGCCCAGAACCCTTATGGTCCTTCGACACACCAAGTATTTTGTATAGAATGAGCTATAGAATTGGGATTTTGGATTGGATAGGGAAAAATAAATTTAACATATTACAGACTCAAAAAAACGGCACCGCCGTCTGCCTTTTATTTAACCGACGCCTCGTTAGGTCCTTATTGACTTTAGACATAAAAAACAGTATAAAAAAGGAAGATAAAGAAATATATAAACCACGTTCCGTACTTGTAATCATGGTTCTCTTTTTTTTTTTTAGTAACGAAGATTTTAGCAACACAGTCTTATGGACTTTAGACATAAAAAAAATTTTACGGACAAAAAGGAAGATTAAACAATAGTAAATGTAACGAAATT
>NW_011370599.1:16208-22066 GCF_000735185.1 Notothenia coriiceps
ATGTGCGAAGGATACACGTTTGACAAAAAAACACAGTCACACACACACACACACACACACACACACACACACACACACACACACACACACACATACAGTATATACACAAAGGTCACCTTCCTTGGCTTCATTAGAGACTGCTTTATTATGGCTGACAGATGTGCCCATACATCATAGGTCCCCTGGTGGAGCGAGAGAAGATACAAAACAAACTGATGGAGGTGTAACACACTGAGAAAGGGAAGGTGATAGATAACACAGACACAACAGCTTGCACCCATATACCAATACACTGGCTGTTGACAGTGTCTTCAATAGATGTCTGCCATTGTACTGCCTAAAGAAAGCGTCTGGGGAGAGATCAGCAGCTTTTGTTACATTGCCTTTTGTCACTGAGAAAAAAATTGACTGGAATTTTTATCTTTGGGGAAAATTAAGTTTTAAAGATGCTTCCGATTCTAATAAACCCAAAGTGAGTCTGATAAAACCCAATCAAGTGTTTTTCTATGGAGTTTCAGCCCGAGACGAAGATCCTCTGAACTTAGTGCTTTTGTTGCATTGTCTGCACCACTTTAGAGGAAGTTAGTCCCCCTCTTTTCACCACCTGGACAGTCAGAGAGAATCATTATTTTATATCTGTAAAAATAATGAATTGGATGGACATTGCAGTTATTAAGATTCTAAATATTTTTATTCTTGTGTTTACTTTCTATAAAATGTATTTTGGAGATCTAATGAAGGAACTATTCAGAGCTCTACCGACCGGGATCAACTTATTTTAGTCCTTTTTAATTACCCGTCAGTCACTTGTTTTCGCAGTGGCTATTCCATTTTCTAGTTAGCAGTGGACAACGAATAGTCTAATAATAATAATAATTGTGGGTTTAAGTTCACTGTTAAGTTTTCCAGCCCTCAATTTAACGTCACTCTGCCCACTTACAGAGTTATTTTCAGCCAAGGCATCAAGCTGTTTTCATTGGACACGTTTTGAAAGCCCACTTTACAATACCTGCAGCAGATTGACACAATTATTCACTAACTCTATTATTGATTACTCAACAGTGTTTCAAACCCCTCTCCACAATGCCAGATTGTCCAGGTTAATATTACTGGGTAGCAAATGATGAGGCCAGAAAGTATTCAATTGTACATTTTGAGTCTAAAAATAATGCAATAAACGTATAAAATACTCACCATATACGGGGCGAAGCCTGCGAGCTAGTTCAGGCAGTCAACTCGAGCACTTACGCTAAATTCATACATAACGCCCATTCCCACTCTACAACCAACCAAACAGAGTCTCCTTAATATGCCGCTCTTTTTAGGCTGCCAGATTTCTCTCCATGCATTGCTTGCTGCTATTGCTGCAGCTACTTCCACGTCGCTGCTTGCTGCCCGACCACCACCCGAGCTTCCACCTGTAGGCTCGGGGGGTTAGTTCAATCAATCAATCAATCAATCAATGTTTATTTATATAGCCCAATATCACAAATGTTACATTTGTCTCAATGGACTTCACAGTTTGTACAGAATATCAGTATGACAATACGACACCCTCTGTTCTTAGACCCTCACATTGTACAAGGAAAAACTTCCAGAGAAAACCCACAGTTTAAAGGGAAAAATGGGAGAAACCTCAGGGAGAGCAACAGAGGAGGGATCCCTCTCCCAGGACGGACAGACGTGCAATAGATGCCGTGTGTAAATTGAAAAGATAATACATTTGCAACATAGGTAGTCCAAATGTTTGGAAATGCATGTGTGTATAATAGGAAGATGAATCCACGAGTATATCCATCCAGGACTTATGATCCAGGACCACAGCCACGACCAGGCTCAAGATCCAGGACTCGCAATCCATGACACAGGACCGCAGGATCATCCATGACTCCGGATCCCGGCGTATATAGACACCAAAAAGAAAGAAATTTGGGGAAGCTGGGTTAATCGGAACATGAGAGTACACAGGTATAGACAGAGAGAAGGAAGAAGTAAGATGTCCCCCGACAAACTAAGCCTATATCAGCAAAACTAGGGGCTGAATCTAATCAGCCCTAACTATAAGCTTTATCAAAAAGGAAGGTCTTAAGCGCACTCTTAAAAACGGATAGGGTGTCTGCCGTCCGAACACAAACTGGAAGCTGATTCCACAAAAGTGGAGCTTGATAAGAAAAGGCTCTGGCTCCCATTGTACTTTTAGAGATTCTAGGAACAACCAACAACCCTGCATTCTTGGAACGCAATGCCCTAGTAGGACAATAGGGTATAATGAGTTCTTTAAGGTAAGATGGCGCCTGCCCATTAAGGGCTTTGTAGGCGAGAAGAAGAATTTTAAATTCTATCCTGTGTTCTATAGGGAGCCAGTGTAAGGCAGCCAGAACAGGAGTAATGTGGTCCCTTTTCCTAACTCTGGTTAGTACACGAGCTGCAGCATTTTGAATCAGCTGAAGCGACTTGACTGACTTCTTGGTACACCCTGATAATAAGGAGTTACAATAATCCAGCCTTGAAGTAACAAATGCATGGACTAGTTTCTCTGCATCGTTTTGAGGCAAGATATGCCTGATTTTTGCAATGTTACGTAGATGGAAGTAGGCGGTCCTTGAAATTGATTTTATGTGGGTGTTAAAGGATAAATCCTGATCAAATATAACACCAAGATTCCTTAGTTATTTAATCATCACTCATCGTGCTATGTATATCTGTGGAGTGATGAGGCCCCAGCCTAGATGCCAAACTCAACTATATGCTGCTTCTAATAAACATGTTAAAGAAACACTTGTCTGACTGAAATGTTTTTAATTGGAAAATGTAAACCCCACGTTTCTTAAATGCACAATGCCCCCCCAAGGACATTAACTCAGTTTACTTCAATATGGTCCTCGCAAACTCTGGTCAGGGCCTTTTCAGTGATTTACAGCTGTTGACTATGCCTACATTAAACGCTGAGTGTTGATGCAATGAATAAAGTATTCAGTCATCAGTTTTTAAGATAATGAAGTTGCTGCTAACAGCTACGAAAAAAACCCCGCTGTTCTACTGTAGTGAGCACCAAGATTAAAAGACACAGCAGTTGATTAAAAAAACTGCAGTGTGATTTAAAAAATAATTCACAAGCCTTTAAATATTCCGTTGTTTAATAATTGTACTGTTCACCTTCATTATCCTTTATTTCTTCAGCACTCTGGATTGTCATCTTTAAACATGCAAAACTCTTTACCGTCTAAACAGTTTTTCTATATTGATAGGAATTGTCATGACAAAAATAAGATCCAGTGACATATTCCAGAAGAATAATGAGTAGTTTGAACACCTAAAACCAGGTTTTCTGTGCCACGTGACTTTGACCTGCATTTCAATCCGGTCCCTTGAAAGATACCCTGATGCCCTTTTTGATTGAAGAACCATTTAACACTCATTAACTGGTTGTTATGATAATGCCTGATTTATGGCTCTTTACATCCAACCACTCTCAGCCTGGCATGCAGCACAAACATCTCTAGAGCTCAAGGTTCATCTGTGCTGTCAGATACTTTGGGTAATAAGCTGGTGGTCTGTTGTACGAGGCACAGTTTGCTGCATCTTCCTCCACTGTGAGGAAAAATGGACGAGGAGAAGGGCAGCCGTCGGTCCAGGGGTTGCAGCACCCTGGAAAAATGTCTGATATTTCTTTTCGTGGCCATGACCGGCGTCTGCATCGGCCTCGTGGTCGTCTACTTCACTGAGAATAACTCGACTACTCTTACAGAAGGTGAGTGTGTATACTTAGAATATGGATTGTACTTCATTTCAATACTGGCATGTTTCTGAGGTATTTTATGCTTTATGCCCCTCTTGAATTCATTTTGGAGATGTAACAAAGTATATAAATCAAATAACTGAAACATTGTGTTGACATAACAAACCACATATAAAATTACTTTGGTTCCTTGAAATACTTGAAAGCGTGTTAATATGAGGGAGGACAAATCAAGGCGTTGAACATTTTTGAAAATGAATCAAAGGTCCTTGAAAGTGTTTCTATTTTGTGATGTCCTGTGTTAGAGAAGTCTGCCATGACTGTAACAGTAATTAAGATGTGTTCACGCATTCAAGCCCTCTCATATTAACTGTTGTATGTGAGCTTTTTACTTCTTAAAATAAACATTCCCAGTATTAATTCCCTAAGTAATTAATCTTGATCCGAGTCTCAAACAATGTGCAAACCTAAGGAAAGTTGGCCTTTAAATTCCTCCAATTTGTTTTAATATGAGGGACCCTGATTAACTTAATAGTAATCAAATATGCATAATGTCTGTACATGAATGTATTAAAATAAACAAATACATATTTCAAATGATACAGTTTTTTCTAACTATTTTTTTCAACCTCACTTGATCTTAATTATAAATTCACAAACCGCCTCCTCCCCCAATCCCCTGTCCACCTATTTGACCCCAGTGGCCTGAGCTATTATCAGATTATTATTTCCCTTCTATTTTTCCCCCTCTTAGATAATATTACAGTAGATAAACATTCTTACTTTAAATTCAATTAAACATGCTGCAATATTTTTGCCATCTCTTATGTTTTTTGCTTAAAGGTGGGGTAGGTAATTCACTTCAGAAGCACTTTTTGTTATATTCCATGGAATGCTCTTAACATCCCGATAGCAATGAATATATTAAATGCTTTGACAATAAATATATAAAAACATTTCATCTGTGGAAGCCGTGGCGCTGTAAAAAGCACGACCAATCATCTGAGCCGGCCCGGCTAAAATAACTGGATGGCCTACCTGCCTGTCAGTTGGAGGAGGGGCTCTGTAAGGAAGTCTGAAGGAAGTGGCAGATTTTTTCCGGTTGTGTATTTTCAAATTCTAGCGCACTCGAGCTGGTTTCTCCATTCTTACCTACCCCACCTTTAAGTGCATAGTCCCTCTCAGATAAGATAATATGCAATAGCACTTAACCTCACAATAAGATACAAATACTGTATTACAGTGACGTAATGTTTCTACAAGAAGAACTAGAATAAAATGTTTGTATTAGAGGTTTCAGTGCCTCGATCACACATTTGAAGCAAGACACAGTTTAATGCGTTGGAGCTGTGAGGAAAAACAAACACAGCGACAGTGAAGAGTCTGAAGTGAGAGTGTCCTTAGGCCAATGATTCAGAGGGCCTTTCTCACTTCGGTTAAATGGATTCCTTGCGTCCCTCACTTGCGTCGTTTCCCTGTGACTACTAGTCCCTCCCACCAGGGAAGCATGGAGGGACGCAAGGAAACCACGAGAAGCAGGGAAATGAGTTTTAAGAGCAATGGGACGTCCTTGCCTCCGGAGCGTCACGTGAAGCGACGTCCGTTTGTGATGACGCTGCAAAGCTGATCGTCTGGGTGTATTTCCACACAAACCCCCGCCTCTGTTAGTACTGACACAAACATTTGTATCATCTTGTTAACCCAAAAAATAAAATAAAAAAATGTAAGAAAAAAACTAAAAAATTTTTTTTCCCAAAAAAAAAAAAAAAAAAAGATTTAAAAAAAACCGCCCCAAAAATTTTCTTTTTTTAAAAAATTGGGGTATTTTTAAAACCGAACCCAAATAAAGTTTTTTTTGGGGAAAAATTGGGAAAAAAAAAATAAAAATTTTTTTTTGAAAAGTTTTTTTTTTTTGGCGACAATAAAGTTAAATAAAATTGGAAAAAAAAAAAAAAGAAGGAAAAGGAAAAAGAAAAAGAATTTTATGGTTTTTTTTTTTTTTTTAAAAAAAAAATTTCAATTTTTCCCTGTTTCAAAAAAAAAAACCAAAGGGTTTTTTTTTTTTTTTTTTTTAAAAAAAAGGGGATTTTAAACCATTTTTTTACAAAAAAAATTTGGG
>NW_011370599.1:22111-24611 GCF_000735185.1 Notothenia coriiceps
ACTGACAACAAACATTTGTATCATCTGTTGTAGACCCAAATAATAAAATCAAAAAGATAAACGCCATTCTTAAAATGTATAAACGAACAATAGTTTGATTAATATTGAGTGCACAAAATAAATAAAATAATTGAGAGAAGAAAAAGAGATATGTTATATCTCAAAACCCAGTTAGATTAACATTCATTGGATTGCACACTTTGTTTGTTTGGATATGTAGCAAATTAACATTTTATATAGCACTTAATGACTGACTGAATGGAAATGATAATAAATGAAAATGTAAAACGAAAAAAGCGATCATGAAAATGTTTCCAAAAAATGAATAAAATGATTTTTGACCACTTTGTTGTTCAGATATATCACATATTTGTAACTAAATGAAAAATTAATTGACACAAAAGACGGTATAAACTGAGGAGTGACTCCCGTGAGGTTCATGTATTTTCTTCACTCCGCTGGGAAACTGCTCTCATGTCAAGAAGCATCACATCGGTGCATGCACTGCATCGTCCAATCAGTGAGCGATACACAGTACTTTTGATTGACGAGTGGGAGGGTTTTGTCAGTGTTGATTATATTGGCTGAAGAAGGTGATTTATATAAGAGACTGGGTGGCTATTATTATTATCTATGGACACATGATAGTTGACGTTTAAACAGTAACCTATATGAATTGAAGGAAGGGCGCACACATTTTCTCCACGTTTATTGATTTATTTAAAAGTCTAAACAGACAGGGCATGCAATTAGGAGTAAGGAGGCTATTTTATTTTATTTTCCGAGTGTTTCATTATATCTTTATGAAATGCATTAAAAAGGTCACTGCCACCCAAAACAGATGGCTTGTCTTACAAAACAATAACGTGATTATGTTGAGAATTATGTTCTGCCTGAACTACAAAATAGATTCCATTAGTTTTAAACACAGCTGAGCTACAAACAGAAGCTGCTGCAGCCACAAGGGACAGCCTGCTGCTGCTTTGTATGAGCACATCCTGTATAATCAATTCCGTTACCAAGGCATCACAATTGATTTGAACTTTGACTGCAGAAACCATGAGGTGTCTATTAATTATAATAATTTCATGGTGAACATTTCCCTCTCTTAGCCTGCAGTGCTGTAATAAGGAATTGCATTAACATGACGTCTGTAGCCAAGCTAGCTTATGGTGTGGCAATGTCAAAAAGTCAGTCGACACTTTGGTGCAGACAAAAACAATCTTAGCAACTGTATTTCCATAAATGATGCCTACTTTAAGGATAGTTTACTTTTCATTTAGCGCCATTATCGAGTACTTAATTTCATGACTAAATACATGCAAAAATAAACGATATTTCCCAACAGCTTCAGCTTTATAGTTGTGATTAGCATATGTGAGCATGCTAACACAGTAAACTAAGATGGTGAACATGGTAAACAATAGTGTGCTAAACATCCATTCTTGGACCATTACTGTTTTCTCTGTACATTATGACTTGCCTAATGTATGTCCTGAGTTGAATGTGCAAATGTACGCCGATGATGCAGTCATCTTTGTAGCCTAAATGGGGAAAACACTGAAATTATCTCATCCTGTCTCTCAAATGCTTTGGACAAGGTTCAACACTGGCTGAACAACATTTGCTTACAGTTAAATGCAACAAAAAACATGTGCATGATGTTCAGTAAACGACCAGTCAAAATCGAAGGATCCAATGTGTTTTTAAACGGAGCAGAAATAGAACTAGTCCCCCACTTCAAGTGTCTTGGAGTCATAATGGACTCAAACTTGACTTTTAAGAAACATATTAAGAAAGTATCCAATACCATTAAATTCAACTTGCAACATTTTAAACAAATTAGACCCTTCTTAAAGGTAGGGTAGGTAAGAATGGAGAAACCAGCTCGAGTGCGCTAGCATTTGAAAGTACGCAGCCGACAAAAATCTGGCCCTTCCTTCAGACTTCCTTACCGAGCCCCTCCAACACACACGAACACGCACATGACCAATGAGGGCACGAGATAAGTTTGTGCACGAGATGGAAGGCTGACAGGCAGGTAGGCCATCCAGTTATTTTAGCCGGGCCGGCTCAGATGATTGGTCGTGCTTTTTACAGCGCTACGGCTTCCACAGATTTATTGTCAAAGCATTTAATGTATTCATTGCTATCGGGATTTTAAGAGCATTCCATGGAATATAACAAAAAGTGTTTCTGAAGTGAATTACCTACCCCACCTTTAACTTTCAATGCTGCAAAGTCATACCTCCATATGATTCTATCCCACATTGAATACTGTTTCACAAACTGGTCGTCTGCTTGTGCCACAAACCTTAAACCTAGAGAGCAGCTGTACAAGAGAGCTATCAAGGTGTTAGACAGAAAGCCAAATTCATACCACCACTGTACCATCCTTGAAAAACACAATTTCTTGAGTTTCGACAATTTTAAGTCTTTTAAAAGTATGTGTTTTTTGTATAAATGTTTACATGGACGGACCACTTTTGGACAAAATGCC
>NW_011370599.1:29611-61391 GCF_000735185.1 Notothenia coriiceps
GAGGTAATGAAAGAGGGGCTGGGTAGGTGGGGTATCCTTGAGGTGTATGTGGATCTGAAGTGCCTTCAATCCCCGCTGATAGAGATAGCCGGAGCTGGCGGTTACCTCCAAGGTGACCGGGGGGATCTGATGACCCCCGGCTTCCCAGAGCAGAACTACCCCAACGGAGCACTTTACCAGGTAAGAGACACAATACTGTCAAATCAAATGTGACAGCTACATGGTATCTGAGGAAGCTTTTATCTAAGGATGTCAGGTTGTAGTGAAGCATGCTCAGTTTTCACTCATAGGGGTAAATCATATTACATTTGCTTGCTTCAGCGATAAATCTTTTTTTCAGCTTAAGGTATAACAAACATAGCGATCTGTAGGCGAGTGGATCTATAAATTATTCTTATATTACTGAAATTACTCTGACATATACATTTCCAAATATTCTACCAGTTTCGGACATGGCCAAAACCTGACTTGGAATATAAAAAACAATATTGTGTTTTTATTTAATCTTTGAAAAAAAATTATGTTTGTTAAGAAGAAGAAGATGGACCTTTATTAATTGAATTAGTCTGATCACCGATGAAGTCAACAAACGCTGTCAAGATGTTTAAATCCTTAGCTATTGGATTTCACTTTGAGGTGTGAAATCTTTAAGTTTGTTTGAACAGCAAGGAAATCATTTTGAACACACTGTGGACAATATAGTTCATGTAGAAGAAAGACAAAAAAAACCTTTGTGTTTAACTCAAGAATAATCTTCTTCGTTTGTGAAATTAGGTGAATATTCAGTTTCCACTCTGTCGTACACACACATGCGTTTTTTTTAATACAGGTACATACAGTACACACTTTTTACATCATACATATGCACACATGCACATGCAGTTGAGAGGTCAGAGCGGAGGCAGCCAGTCTAGCTGGCTCAGTTGGGGGTTAGGTGCCTTGCTCAAGGGCACTTCGGCAGTGGCCAAGGAGGTGAACTGGCTCCTCTCCAGTATCAGTCCACACTCCGTGTTTTTGGTCCGATCGGGACGTGAACCGGCAGCCCTTCGGTCCAAAGTCCAATTCCCTACAGACTGAACCACTGCCGCCTTAATAAGTCCTATTCAGGTTTCAAGCAGCTTTTACTTATTCACCTAATTTCACAAAAGAAGAAGATTATTCTTGAGTTAAACACACACACACAAGGTTTTTTTTTATCTTTCTTCTACATGAATCATATTGTACACAGTGTGTTCAAAATGATTTCCTTGCTGTTCAAACAAACTTGAAGATTTCACATCAGCATCTCAAAGTGAAATCCAATAGCTAAGGATTTAAACATCTTGACAGTGTTTGTTGACTTCATCGCTGATCAGACTAATTCAATCAAAGTCCATTTCTATGTCAGGCTTTGCACGCTGGGGAGGGTCGATGAGTCATATGCTGTCGTTTAGCTACCGTGATGATTTCATCTTGCTTCGTTTTAGCCTGACAGGTCACCACCTGGCCGAAACCAGAGCAGTGATTAAATTAGCTATGATGTATCAAAATGCAGCTCACGATGTAACCAGGTTTAAAAACAGAAATGAGGGTGATCCATCTACAATTTGCAGGAAATGATGTGTGTTTATTCTTTATTTCTACGTCGATCAGTGGAAGATTACGGTGCCTGAAGGCGAGAGGGTTCGACTGACCTTTACCTCCTTTGACCTGGTCCCTGAGGTCTGTGGAGACTTTATTCAGGTCTACGACGGGGACAAGGCCGGCTCTTCTCTACTCAGTAAGCATGACATTATACATGTATCCAGTATGCAATGAGGATTACAAAAGCTTTGCATGAATAAGATTGACAGGGGTTTTAAATCAGGCCCTAAAAGTCTATGTAAATTGTTAGATGTAATTCCCCCCTTTTTTCCACCAGTTATTTTTACTTTGCTTTGAAAGATCTGCCTTTTATTTGTCATAAATTGCTGTTACTGTATCAAACTTTAGCAATTTAGTTTATTTTATTCCTGTTTCAAGGATTTGCTGTATGTGCCGTACTGTTGTTTGTAAGTTTGTTGTGTTATACTGTATACCACAATATCTTCACAAATCAGCACGCTATGTCAAAGCTGGGTTATTATAATGCAAAGGAATGTCATAGGATTTAAGTTTAGACTGTCGCCTTCCCCTCGTTCAACATTAGCAATGTCAACTTTGCGGGCCCATGAATAAAAGATGTGCTCAATTAAAAGTGTGAGACTTGTTAGAATGAGGTTCTGGGGTCTATTTTAAACTTAATGAATGAAAGTCTCTCTGTTGCATTAATTCATTGTAAATTATCTAACTTGAAATGTAGGGATGTGTTCTGTCATTGCACAAGCCTCTGTGATTATCATTCTCTTTTTAACTCTTTAATAAACATATAATCCATCAAAGGTAAATTCTGTGGGGGGACGATGCCGAAGCCAGTTCAGACCAGCGGCAACACAATGGTGCTCCGCTTCAAAACGGACAACAGTTTGACCTCTAAAGGGTTCAGAGCGACGTTCACCAAGTCCAGCCTCCCACCTGTTTCTACCACCACAACCAAACCCTCAACCACAACCACTCAAACACCTCCACCTTCCACAACTTCTGGTAAGCATTCACCCCAAAATGTTATGTTTACTTTTTCCTCAACGCTTAAAATAAACCACCCATATGTACTCATAATTCAATGATCAACCTAACCTTTCCTGCGTGTCTATATTTGGATTTGAGTTTAAATTAGGGCGGTTGAATTATACCGGTATAGATGATAATGGTCATATTAAAAAATAAATGTTGATATAGTTTTAAAGGGGCCCTATTATCTTTTTGGGGGTTTTCCCATTCCAATAGTGTTTTATATTGTTTTGTGTGCATGTCAATGGTCTGCAATGGCCAAAATCCCAAAGTTCCCTCCAGATGAAGTTGTTTACTTTCGGGACATAATGACATCACTACGTAACATTCGCTCTTATATTGGCTAGCACTACAACACATTGTATTGGATATGCTAAGGGTGGGGGTGGACATCTCTAGGCGGTTGACCAATCACGACCGATCTGGTCAGCTAACCAATCAGAGCAGACTGGGCTCTGGTTTTAGACAGAGGGTGAATGGCAGTAAGAGAAAAATACAGACCTTTTTGAACATTAAAGCAGGTCATGTCACCAAAGAGGCACAAAATCTAATATTTGAATGTAAAAATGTGTCTAATAGAGCCCCTTTAATTAGAAAGATATGATCAAATAATCCAGCGCCTAAATGTGTACCCTCCACATTCCTACACTCATATTTTATTGTGGTATTCCTAGTTGAAATATACAACAGCAGATATATTTAATTTTCTCATTAACAATTAACATCATCAGTATAAATGTTGCTTAACCAACCTCTCAAATCAAATGTCAAAAACAGCTCTCATTATTTTTTGTTGACTTCCGAAATACTAATCCAAGCTTTACACTGTTGCACAATGAACTATAATATCATTTCCTCTGTGCTCAGTTGATCTATGAGGGTTGTTTACGGGCCAACGAGAGCTTGTTGATACACCTTATATAACTGTCATGCCTCGACGTGCATTTTCCCCTGCAGCTCTAATCAAGCGACAGCTACCAAATAAAGACAAATGCACGTAGCTCTGTGCGAAGGAGTGGGGAGATCCCCCTGGGGTTTATTTATTCATCACTGTATTTAAGCCATTGGCAGACAGACTGCTTCTCTCCAGTGACTAATTAAGGTACTACATAATGATCTTGTTAACGGGGTTAGTTTTGTATCAAAGCAAGCTGGTCCCGGCCAACTGTTAAACCGAGCGGGAATAATCACTCTTTAAGATGCTCGGACAGAAAACACAGCTTTTGTTTTCTGTTAATTTTCAGGAGGTGATGGTCCAGTCATTATTCAGGGGCGCAAAGGAGAGATCCATTCCCCGGGTTATCCAAATGCATATCCTGCTCATCAAAAGACCTCCTGGAAGATATCTGTGCCCAAAGGATTCCTGGTAAAACTGCAGTTCACTGACATGGCCATCACAGGAGAGATTGGACAATGCAAGGAGGACAAACTGGTCATCACAGATAACTACAGCACATTAGGTGAGCCAGGACTTCATCTTTCACTCAATTACCCAAGCTTTTTTTCTCTCTTGTTGTTCTTATCTTTTATAATGGTTTGTAAGTTGTACATCCTTATCTGTTTGCCTTTAGTTTACTGTTTTGACTCCCAAATCCAGCCCATATCACTTTAGAAAACCGGTGCTCTATCGGACAAATCTGTATCTTGTGAAGCCTGAATATCAGCCCCTGCAGAGTGAAAGCTATAAACTCCACTTCTTCTACAATTATACTTCGACTGACAACAATTAGGCCTCTTCGAAAACGGAAAGTGACTTGAAATGTGACAATGAATCCACAGATAATCTAAACTACCATATATCTGCATGCAAATGTAGATACATCCATGAAAAAACAGCTTGCAAAATATAAAAAGTGTTTGTTCCATGCAGTTTATGTTAAAATGCACTGCTAAGAGTCTTATTTTATTATGCTATATTATATTAGCAATACATATGAGAACTCTGACTTGTGTTTGTTGCACCTTGCTGGAGTAACAGCTCGTGTACAACAGTTTCTGCCCCCTGCTGAAAAACTGTTGATTATGATCTTTGCTAACACCTCAGCCAACTAAATTACCTCTCATTATTCACTTCACTCCCTGCAGTGATACCGCTTTATCTGTTGCTGAGTAACAATCAAACAAAGATACAAAAGGCGATAAGGAGGGTTTTTTTTATATGTGAACTGAAAAGAGAAATGAATAGCAACAAGGGGTCTGTTTGAAAACCCGATCAGTTTAAAAAATGTGATCCAAAGATCCCTGAAAGCAAGACTATGTCATTTATGAGAATGGCACAATAATCATTGGCTAATGTTATTCAAAATGTTTATTTAGCTGTAGAAATAACTGGCATCTTGCATTTGAATCAAGCTGTAAAGTGAATAAAATGTGGAAGTGCATTTTTAGTCTTCAAGTCTTCTTTGGCCACGTCAAACTTAAAGGTGGGGTAGGTAATTCACTTCAGAAACATTTTTTGTTATATTCCATGGAATGCTCTTAACATCCCAATAGCAATGAATACATTAAATGCTTTGACAATAAATACATAAAGAAATGTGTGGAAGCCGTGGCGCTGTACGACCAATCATCTGATCCGGCCCGGCTAAAGTAACTGGATGGCCTACCTGCCTGTCAGCCTTCCATCAGTGCACAATCTTATCTCGTGCCCTCATTGGTCATGTGCGCATTCGTGTGTGTTGGAGGAGGGGCTCTGTAAGGAAGTGGCAGATTTTTTTCGGCTGCGTACTTTCAAATTCTAGCGCACTCGAGCTGGTTTCTCCATTCTTACCTACCTTACCTTTAACTTTGTAAATAATGGTCCTATTAAAAGTACATTGGCGACAAGTCAAGGCATGCTTTAGGACATTGATCCCTTGTTACTACCGGTCTAGCTATCACTGTTGTTCAGTTTGGGTGTTTCAGGTCATCGTCTTTAAACTTGAACACTTTCACTGTGTGTTTTCAGTCCCTGAAAGTTAACTTGAAAGACTTTGGTCGGCCTAAATATATTTGGCTATGCTTATCTTAACCCCCTCAGGTCAATTATAGTTCCCAAATACGAAAATGGCGACGGCAAAAATACCAAACTTGAGGCTTCAAAACGTAGTCCACAAACCAATAGGTCACTTTATGGTGACAACGTCCACTTGTTCTTTACAGTCTATGATTTTATTTGCATTACATATCTGTTAAAAACAGTACCAGTTTGGGGTTGGGCTTCTTTTGTGTTCATGCGCTCTTGGTAAGAACATTGTGTTCTGTATCTGATGAAGTCACACTCACAGAGAGCAAAGTCGACTTTACTTGTCAGTGTCCTTGTGTTCCCATCCATCCACCGTTCTCATCCTCACTAATATACGGGGCTTACAGTATTCACCACTCTAATCTCTTATCCGTCTTGGAACCATCACTTATATTGCTGACTCTACATCCTCCATTTACCTCCATCTTTAACCTCCGCCCTCCCTCTCCCTCAGGCACACACTGTGGCTACCTTCTCCCCCCCTTGGTGGTCAGTGCCAGTGACACAATATCTGTCAGCTTCACGTCGGACAGTCGCCTCACAGACCGAGGGTTCTCTGCGAAATGGGAAGCTGTGTATCCTGAGGATATTGCAGGTACCAAGGACTTACACACACATGAAGACACACATAGAGACACCTGAGGCACACAGTGCTGAGGCAGCTCAACACCTCGTTATGATCATAAACCTCACACCTCTGTCACATATTTACAAGCATTGTGTAAGCAGTGTGAAGAATGTGAAAGCACAGGTCAGAGTACAGTGTGAAGCATTATATAGGAAATGTGTAATTCAACAGAACGTGAAACGTATGTGATGCGGAGAGAGTTTGCAGATTTTTCAACTCTTGTCCCTGGTTAGGCTTTTAAATGTACTTTGTAATTCAAATATAGAGCATGCAGGATAATAAAATCACGCTACACATTGAATGTAGGAATACAATAGACACAAGAAACACAATGCCGAAATACAAAAGCATATTTCTTTGGTGATTTACAGTAAATGTGTTTAAAATTGGTCGAATCTGGTTTGCTTTGGGCCAAGATACAGAGGTGAACTTAAATCTGTAAAAAAGTAAATTAGCAGATGATGAACCTATAAAAATGCATAACCGCAGTGTCCAGAAGATGAACCCTAATCACTTTGACGACCCTGTGACTTCATCTAGGAACACCAATGGGTTTAATACTGTTTCTTGAACTTCTGTTTTTATATTGTCATGCTGCAATTTTTTACTCCAAACTATTTCTGTCAATGTTTCAAGGAAGATACTGTAATTCATCTACATTAATCTCATTACAACCAAGCATTAATTACTCCCTCGTCTTTTTGCAGAGATCCAGGGCTGTGGCCTTTTTTCCAGAGCGCGAACAGGAGTTATTAAGTCCCAGAACTGGCCAGTGAACTACAAAGCCAACGCAGATTGCATGTGGAACATCGAAGCACCTTTGAATAAAAGAATCACCCTGCAGTTTACCCACTTTGACCTGGAAGCCAAAGATTTCCTATCGTCCAAATGCTATGATAACATAGTAGTGTTCGACATGAATATAATTACTAACGCGCTCATTCAAACACATGGTACGTTTATTTGTAAAATCACAACGTCATCCCAAAACCATTTATCATTTTTATCACATTGGAATCAAAGTAATGCCAAGTCAAAAATGTATTCAACCAAATTAAATCCTTAGTAACAAAACTGTTACTGTGTCTTCTCCAGTGTATTGTATTAGCTCTGTGTCACTTTATTGGTAATGAAAAATATGCTTTCAATACATTTTAGGTCCATTTTGTGGGACTAAGCTGCCTGCAACTATCCTGACAAAAGGCACAAGGCTGGTGATCCGTTTCCATTCAGACTTGTTTACCGAGTCTAAAGGCTTCAGGGCCTACTGGACAACAGACCCCAGTTTGCCTGCTCCCACTGAGCCACCAGTACCAGCCAACCCCTGGGATGACATCGCCATAGGTAGAGTATCTATTTCAGCCTCATAAAGCTACAGTAATATTAACAGAGCCTTTTAGACTCTTTTACCGCATTGTTTTGGTTTCTGGTTGCTCTAATCCAGTGCTTCTCAAACTTTTTTCAGTCATGTACCCTCTTTGAAACATTTTCTCAGCCAAGTACCCCCTGACCGACCCCGAAAATGTTTGATCGAAAAAGCCTATACAAATAATTCCAATATAGTGATGTTCCCTCAGTGTGTGATTTATTAACTCCTTTACAACAAACTAAGGATATTTTCATTTTATGCATGAAAAAAGAAAAAAAATGTAAACTGATTTTTCAAAGGAGTTTTTCAACTGAAGTAATATCTGTTTAACAAATCAATGAACAAAATGATATATTATGCAAAACTATATAATACAATACACCAATTTGATATGTTTATATGAGGACCCCCTTGGTGGTTCTAATAATATTTTATATAAAATTGTGTTTTCTATTTAACTTATTGTACTAAGATTATTTTTGTAATCATGCATGATATTTTTTTAATTAACTTTTTTTTTGTTTTTTTAAATCTCACGTACCCCCTGCAGTACCCCAACGTACCTCTAAGGGTCCGCGTACCCCCATTTGAGAATCACTGCTCTAATCAACCTCTTTACCAAACACAGCTGGCAGCTTTCATCTCAAAAGCTTTGATGAACTGATGTTACTATATTTACTCCGCACCAAACAGCAGACAGATAAAGTTAGCAACTAGCGAGTGAACATACTGTTCCTTAGCATTTAGCTGCAGGTCTGCGTGGATATTTTGTCACCCACAATTCTATATTGAAGCAGGATATCAGACACAAAAAAACACATTTAGTATGTCCCAAAAGATAGTACAGTATGTCAATATGCAAATAATATATCTGGATGTTCTCCTGCATCTGGTTGCACTTTGCAGTATCGAAGCCAGCATACTTTTCTGGTTATCCTGACCTATAGCCTTTGCACCGGAGATATATGAGCTAGAGGTCCAAAGTTCAAGGTCCAATGTTATGCTAACTGCGTGCAACAGTACTTACTCTGTAAAGCCAGCTGCAGCACATACTGTACTCAAATAAAAAATCAGCCATTGTTTTTCTGATCTTTAACCTTGCCCCCAAGTGGCCAAAAATCTAAGAAGGCCTTTGGTGCAGCATAATCAAGCTAGTTCCAGCATAATTTCCTTTGTTATGTAAACCCTTTTACATTACATTTCATGGACTGAGCTACTAATTCATTAATTAACAACAGCAGACTCATTATACAGAAAATAATAGTTAGTTGCATGTGTTTTATGTGCTAAATGTGAAATATTATATTTTATATCTATCATTTAACTTAACGTTTGGATCCCCTGATCTCTCCAGTTATGTTATACTGTCTCTGGTCAGCAGAGCTGTATATTTAGTCTCAATGACCAACATTTAGTTTCAACAGCTTCTTAGAAACTGCACAGAGACCTTCTTTATATTTATCTGATTTACGCTTCCTTCCATCTCCCCCTTGCTGTGCTCAGATGAGCAGTAAAACAAGGTGTTATCATGTGCTGAGAGCACAATGGGAAGTGTCCTGGTGCTTTACTTTTTCTTCTTGTAGGCTGTCAACCAATCCTCATTCTCCATGCAGCGTGAGCCCCAGGTGGCCCGGGCCATTTGCTGAAATAGAGTTGTACAGATGGTCTCTGCTCTGCTGCCTCTGGGTTTCATTTCCACACAGACTCTTACTAGAGATTCCCTGCGTGTTCAGCAAATAAAGACACATAGACCAAGAGAGAGAAGGGGGAAATGTGGGTGCTTTGAACAACTTGTCAACTGCTTTTACGACCAAAGGAAACTTGTTCTGATGTAATGATGTCAAAGAGCCTGAAAAAGCTGATTTCTTTTTTTCAAAAGTCCAATTCAGGAGCCATTTTGTGTTTGCAGCAGTAGCATGGTAGCCTATTATGTTTGCATGATAACACACTAAATTAATACATTTCTGCACACTAGTAGATTAGTGAAAGCCAAAAATGAGGGACAGCACTGTCAGCCTGGTGTGATTTGAAAAAGTGTTTACACAAATAGGAACAGCTGTAGAGCAGAAGTGCCAGTGATTGGAAGCCACAGTACTATCTGTAAGCTGCAGATATGTTCTCTATGCAGGCTTTGTTGATACACAATCAACACCACAAACAAATGAATACATGCACAGACAACCAGACAAAGGATAGATTACAATGTTGTATTTCCTATTTCCTAGATTGGAGTAGATGTGGGATACCAGCCACCCCTCCTTCTGTTACGTCTCGCATTGTGAACGGAGAGCCCGCCACGCCTCACTCCTGGCCCTGGCAAGTGTCCATGCAGGTAAAAGTCTGACGTAATAAAAGCAGAGATCTTGCATCAAGATTAATTAATTTACAGCATGTAATATCAGTGAATACAAAAGGGCATGTTCTAGTACAGCAGGTTATATTGATAATTTATAATTAGGTATGGCATTTTTCCATACCTCCTCCTTTCTTTATCTCTCATTAATAATTGACTGATTGCACTGATATGTGTTTCCAAATCTGACATTATTACATTGTGAGTTTGCAAATGTTTTTGTTTTTTTCAGGTCTGGCCGGCCAGTCGCCCAGAACCTACTTTCTTCCACACCTGTGGTGGTACTCTGATTCATAAGAACTGGGTCATGACAGCAGCCCACTGCTTCATAAAGTAAATGTTCACTTTAATCTATATCACATGAACAATATGTTTACAGGAATGTTAAAGCTGAAGCTCCCATTGAATTGCTTTTCTGTAAAGATTTTCTCAAACTTCCAGGCTTTTCTAATTGCAGAAGGGAGTTGCAGTTGCCTGTGCTTTTACCTCAGGCTTCAAGTGCAAAAGCAATGCTTGTTAGAGATTCCTCAATGCCGTGGCTAATGATCTACTGTAGAGATACTGGTGCAGTAAGGTGCCTTTAGGGACTATATATATAGATTCTGGCTGTGAGCAAGGATGAATGCAAGGTTACGAACGTAAGTCAGTGTCCAAGAAAGTGAAATGGGGAGATATATTATGCGTTTTGCAATTTTAACTTTCCTGTATTGTGTTATAAGTGTGTGTAAATGTTCTGACATGGCTTAAATGCCCAAATCTTTCTCGCACAATCTCCCCCCGGCCTGAAATGCCTCCATTGGACTCCTTTGTTTACTTCCGTAACATAGTGACATCACCAGTTCCATACAAATACATTTAATTTCAAATCATATGATACTGTTAATTTTGTATGCAATTATTTAAGTTTCCTGTGAAGCATGTTTTGGTCCATAGACATGTATCTCAAGCTGCCCAGTATTTTATTATAATTTGTCAGGTATTGCTATTGATTAATCTTCTGATTTCCTCCCCAGCTATGCGGACGAGCTGCAGCGCTGGAGCATGTGCCTTGGCAAACACAACCTGACCTTCACAGAGCCGAGTCAGCGCTGCTTTAATGTGACTGGTATCTATCGCCACGAGGGCTTCAAGTATCCCACAGTGCCCACGGTGGAGTTTGACATTGCCCTGGTCAGGTTGGATGGAGATGTGACCCCCAGTAATGAGATCTCCTTCGCCTGCCTTCCCTCCGTGGAGGAAGTCCTGCCTGCAACCAAGAAGTGCTACGCCACCGGCTGGGGAGATGAGACCGGTGCTGTTCCTGCTTCCTGCTCTTGATTTATTTACTTAATTTATACAATAATACACAACCTGAGGGGCATTATTGAATGTACCTAAGGACATTTACATAATTAATGTCTGTACTTTTACTGCCCTATATTTTGGAAGCCAATAATATTAATAATTCACCACATATATATGACAACAAACCCTAGAGGTCACTTTATCGATTATCGATACAATATATAACAAACTAATAGGTTATTATGGTTTATTATGGATGGAGATAAAACTATTAATCCTGTGGTGAAATTCGGCAGATCAAAATAGCTATATTTGATGTAACCCCCATGCTGTTCCTTATGCCTTGAATGCTTAACATAGAAAATGTACCAGCAGTATACATACCACCTTTGCCAATGATAATACAATAGTGTAATATGTTTTTGTTAATGCTACATAATGATTACTATTGTTTGTTTCACTTAAAGTATGTTATGACACTTTTGAACTTTTAAGAAAGATTTTAAATGCAGGACTTTTAGTTTTGAGAAATGATTGTTGCTATGTATGTTTTGCTACTTTTGTACTGTTCAGGAGCCAACCCTGTGGACCTATCATGCTATATTTGAATAATATAGTGTAGGACCATACCTATATAAGGCATATTTATACTTTTTATTTTTCAAAATACCAAACAGATCATGCATTTTAGCCACTCCTCATTTCGCTGAATTTAACACTGTCTTTGCATGGGCTGATTCTGTGAGAACAGCACCATCTACAGGCCTGCCATATACAGCGTCTCCAGCGCTTTCGAACGGCAATGTCCGTGGCTGTCTCCTCCTGATTGGTGGAGTTGGCCCAATAGCCGTAGCGCCACTACTGTGACGTCACAGAAGTGTTCAAATCTGGATCAGTCTGTATTAGATTAGTTGCAGCCCCTTTTTAAGAGATTTGGGTATGGAGGAAAAGAGAGAGGGTTGTGTTTTCTGACACTTGGTGAGTTCCCTGGAACACCGGGGACACATATTCATGTAGAAAAGACGTACAAAAGTGCATTTTGCATGATAGGTCACCTTTAAAGGAATCATACTTTATGTTTAAAAAAAGAGCATTTTTTTGTTCCTCAATGGCGCTGATTTCTTCCCACAAGGCACTAGTTTACATGCATGATCAAAATATATCAGAGGAAAAGATCATTACTGCTGTTTCCCAGTGGAAGACAATAACTCTGATTAGTTGTGCTCTGCTCTTAGACATTAATATGTCATGATGTTACTATCTAAATCAGGGGTGGGGAACCTTTTTCCTCTCAAGGGCTATTTCAATTTGTTCAACATCCTCCGAGGGCCGTACAAATGATTGACCTCTGCTTAAAAATACTAAATTGAACAAATTGAAATAGCCCTTGAGAGGAAAAAGGTTCCCCACCCCTGANTGATGAAGAAGACGAAGTAAGCTTGGTAGCCAATATAAGGCTTAGTCATCTTGCCAAATAGTGAGCCTGTGTTGATGTATGAAAACTATGTTAGAACTGGTTTATAAATGGTTCTTAAAGATTAATAAAGTGTTTACAACCTAATTCATAACCTAATTATAAACCCTTTATGAATCCCTTATAAGGGTAGTCTTATTGTAAAGTGGTACCGATGTATTTGTTTCGTAGATATTACTTATAATTTGCACATCAAAAATTACTCAACAATAATTTACTGTTGCATTGTTGTTAACTATCATTATTGTAATTATTATAAAATTATTTTTGAGAACATTTAAACCAGTATCATATTATAAAATTAACATAATAGGTCTACCATTGAGATAAAGTGTTAAAACCTTTTCTTACTGCCAGAGAAGATGCCTTGTAGATTAACTGTATGAGTCATCATACTTTAGCAGAAAGCAACACCTAATGGTTAACCCTAGGGCTGCTCAATTAATCGTATTTTAATCGCGATTACGATTGTGGCTTGCAATGATTACGAAAAAAACGTAATCGAAATAAAACGATTTTTTTTTAATTATTACTTTTTTTTGGGGTTTTTCAGTTGAATTATACTTAAAGTTCAGGGTAATCAACTGTTAAAAACATACTGTTCACGTTTTTTTCTCCAATAAATTGATGTTTTCAAAATCAATGAATAATCGCATTTAATAATCGCGATTACAATTATTGACCCAAAGAATCGAGATTATGATTTTTGCCATAATCGAGCAGCCCTAGATAACCCTCAATAAAGACAACAATGACTTTAAAACAGATATGAGCAACAATCACTGTCAAAATCTTTATTTCAAGATATGAGCTTTAGTAGGTTTTGCCACTCTCATGTATAAACTTCTTGATGTTGGTGTCGATCCAGTCGCTGAAGGCGGACACGCGGGTGAACACTGAGGGCTTTTTGTCCTTGATGCAGCCCTGAGGTCCGAAGCTGACGATGCCATGCACCTCCCAGGGTGTCGTTCCAGAGTCTGAGCAGGCGAAAGGACCTCCAGAGTCGCCCTATGGGAGAGCAGGACAGGTAAGTCACTAAAGATTAACTGCACTGCTGAGAAGATGCATTGCTGAACATTTGATTTTGACAACTTCTATAAATCATCTCTGTGCCCTGGAAGTGGTAAAGGTTAAACTTTTATCAAAATATGACAGAGTTTTCTTCAGGGAGGCAAATGTCAGTGTTGTGTTTTATAAAGCTCTTTTGAAATGAAAAAGCCGTCAGATCTGTGCTGACGTGTTTTTTTCCCATGTCCCTACGTGAACATTCGCTCATTATCGCAAACAAATAATGTCCAATTACGGCTGAATACCAGGCAGACATTTACGATCAAGGCTGACTGACCAAAAACAAAACAGTTTAAAGGGCGTTACACAACAGACGACCCAACCAGGACCAGGCCAGGACATTTATATAACGTGTATCCTCTCACCTGGCAGGCTGACTTGAGCTCATCTGGGGATTCGTAGCCAGCGCAGATCATGGAGGGTCTGAGGGAATCCCACCAGTAAGCAGGTTTACTGCAGGTCTGGAAGTCCACAATAGGAAGGGCTGCCTGATTCAGCTTGTCGGACACTTTGGGGAACATGTTACCTGAGAGATTGAAGTGAACAGTCAAAGTCTGTTAATTAATCAATCGAATTTTTTTACATTTCCCAATATCATAAATATACATCTGTCTCAGGTGGCTTTAGAAACTGTACAACATACAACAAGCTCTGTCCTTAGACTAAGGAAAAACTCCCTAGAAGAAATCCTTCAATAATCGGTTGGAAAAAAGGAAGAAAAACTCAGGGGACAGCATCTGAGGAGGGATCCCTCTAACATGGACGGACAGATGTGCAGCAGATGTTTTATACAGAATATACAACGTAATACAATTTCAACATGGACAATATGTTGTTGTAGAGCAAGGGTCTCAAACTCAAGACCCGGGGGCCAAATCCGGCCCGTGACTTTATTTTATGTGGCCCAGCAAGAGCTTGCAAAGAATATAATACGTTCATTATACGGTTACATGCCACTTTACAGAAGCAGGTTGCCCATAAACTACATGTCCCACAATGCATCTCGTTTTGTGACATGGGTACACTGAAGAGACTTGCAATTATTTGCCCTGGACTTCTGCTTTCAGACATAGTTAATTACTAAGTTATTTTCCTATCCGATATTAATCCAATTCAGAGGTAATAATGTAATATAATACATTATTTGCTAATATATATATTATATATTTATATAGTTAAAACCGGCCCTTTGAGTGCAACGTTTATGCGAATGTGGCCCGCGATGAAATTGAGTTTGACACCCCTGTGGTAGAGGGTATGAACAAAGATGATCACATTTACAAAAACACCCAATTATCTATTTCTTCAGTAATCAAACCAATGTCTCAGTAGATAGTAGTAAATAAGACCATCACTGCTGGCAGATGCCGAAATCTAGCTTATTGTTGTGCTTATATCACTCCTCAATTATAGACAGTGGGTTGGGTTTCTACAACAAAGCACATTGCCCATTAAAATACAAACTTTAAAAGGTTTGAAGCGTATGTATTTTCATTATTCTTGCTGTTCTGATTGTGTATGCCCATGGTTGATTGCAGTCATTGTTTTGGATAAAAAAGTCAGCTAAATCATCACTTTGTACCTTTCTCGTCGCCCCAGCCGGTGACATAGCAGGGCGTCCCAGCGGGCATCACAGCCCCGGGTTTGGGCAGACAGACTGGGCTGATCTCCTTCGTCATGTTCACAGCCGTGGCCAAATGCACCAGGGCGATGTCGTTGGAGATGTCGGTGCGATCCTGCTCGTACACGAATCCCTCGTGGCGGATGATACCGTCCACCTTAAAGCATTCCTCTGCTGAGGGGACGTCCATGGAGGAGTTCATGTGGTGCTTCCCCAAACACATGCGCCAGTACGAGGGGTTGGTCAGTGGGCTGGGAAGCAGGTGGAAAATTCAAAGTGAAATTTAGAACTTGGTTTATTTTTCACTTTGCTATTGCAAGCTGGTAGGCAGAGGTGGAAGACGTATTTAGACCTTTAATTAAGTAAACACACTTATACAAGACTGTACAAATATTCACTTTCAAGTCAAAGTTCTGCATTGAAAATGTTATAACTATACTAACTTTATCAAGCAAAATTGAGATACATGTTAAGTTGCTTATGTCAAGTTAAGTTCAAGTTTGAAGTAATGTATGTAGTAAAGAAAGGTGCTTAAGTAATGCACAAGTACCTCAAATGTGCACTTAGGTACCTGCCTGAGTATAGGTTCCTAGTTACTTTACACAATGGCTGGTGGGTAAGATAACATTAGAAAAGGGTTTTTTACAGCTGTTGTGAACACACTGACATCGCATTAGTGGTGTTTGTGTGAAGTTGTGATCCAACAGATGCTCATTAACACATCCAGGAGTAAAGGAGCAAATATATTTTATTTGGACTCTCTTGCAGATCTGGTCTCCCCCAACTTCTGTAGGAAATATCTGACTCTTTTTCTTTAAATTCTTTGTCCGCCAGCTAGTCCCAAGCTTTATCTGTTTAACAGTTGGTGCCGAGTAGGTTTTCAAAGCTCGCGAACGATCCGATTCTTTTGAACGGCGCTTTGGTACGAACGAAGGGAACCGAGTCCTACTTGGTGAGAGCCGTTCTTTTTATCGTTGGTTCACTGCCTGCCATAAATCCACTCGCTTTTAAAGGAACTTGCTTTCCTGAGTGCCGTAGGATGGCAT
Source organism: Notothenia coriiceps (assembly GCF_000735185.1). Classification (NCBI taxonomy): domain Eukaryota; kingdom Metazoa; phylum Chordata; class Actinopteri; order Perciformes; family Nototheniidae; genus Notothenia; species Notothenia coriiceps. The sequence goes on from NW_011370599.1 coordinate 46,087, forward strand.
AACGCATGCTGCTTGAGTAGTAGTTTGGCTGGCTGGGATGTAGCAAGTTATACATTTTCTGTGAGTAAAAGTAGATTTCTGGCAATACAGTCAATCATTATCCTGGTGATTATTTCGCAGATAAACCTATTAACCCCGCCCCCTTAAAAAAAAAAGGCTCTTTTGAACAGCTTTCGGAAAGGATCGGAGCCATAAGACCCGGCTCCCTTCAAAGCTCCGTAATTCCCATCACTAAATGAGGACAGAATTATTTTTTTCCAAGCCTAAAAATAAGATTGAAGCATTGTTGTCGGACAGAAAGATTAACAATTAGCTGAAAATATATACATCTATGTTGAGCATGTTAGCAATGATTATGGTTGCACTATTAAAATGTACTGTAGGTGATTCTGTAGTTTCATCTTACAACATGAAACAGTGAGCAGCAGTCAGGATCCAATCTTCATGAATCAAAGAACCTCCGCAGCCGTGCATGTAAGGTATGAGGGACATTGGTGAAGCCTGGGGAAGAGAAATACACTTCTTTCAAATGAAAAGCTCTTCTCAATGACTGTTAGTCAGGCACAAAGAGAAACAGGAGATGTCAACATTACCTGCATGGAGACTTGCCAGGGCCAGGAGTGGGGGGTCGCCTCCACCCCATTTACCACCCTCATGGCGGCTGATTTGGGTTTCACTGCTGGCTTTCCACATTCTACTGGCCAGGCTGGGAGGAGAACATATATGATTACATTATCTATAAATAAGATATCATCTTTTATGATTTATTCAACATGTATTTAGGTGAAGTCAGCATCAGACCCGGTTAAAACTTTAAAATCAGAAATGAGATGATCCAGTATTCAATATGTTTATTTTATTATTCACTAAGTTGCATTTTTTAAACTCTGATCCGCCACATGACATCACAACACCCATCAGAGACAGGGCTGCTGGGAGTCCACACTCACTGATAGTGATGTTGTCCCATGGGTTAGGAGGTGTAGGAGGTAAAGTCGGGATAACACCGGCATCATTGGTCCAGTAACCACGAAAACCTTTCTGATGATCCGCTCCGTTACTAAGGAAACGAATGACGACTGATCCTCCCGGTATGGTGAGGGTCGATGGAGGGGCAAAGCCACAGAATCGACCTGCAGAATGTACAAGACATTGAGAGCTTTTTCCCCATTAAGCAGGCATTGATACTGATATTAAATTGACAAAAGAGAGTTTGGAGTGCAGTAACCAACCTAATGAGGCCATGGTTTCTCCGTTGAAGACCTCCACGTAGTCCACACAGTTTCCTAAGATGTTTGCAGCTTGAAGCTCAAAGTGCGTGAAGCCAATACGGATACTTTTTGCTGCAGGAATGGTGATACGCCACGTGCACACAGACTGGGCTTGGTAGTCATTAGGCCAGTTAGGAGAGGTGATTTCACCCTGAGCCGTGTTGAAGCTCCCTCCACAAGGAGCTGTGTGGGAGAGAATAAAGGAGAGGAGATGGGATGCATTAGTTGTGTCTGGAGGTTATTCCCTCAGCGTCTTGTCAGCTGCACTTCCTTCCCGTCTTACCCGCCGTGGGGGAAACTCCCCTCCAGGTGGCCGTGAAGCCGGTGTCCACCACCTTGTCGTTGGAGGAGAAGCTGATGTGAAGCTTGTTTCCATCACTCACCAGGTCTGTCGGGGGAACATGACTGCAGTGTGTGCCTGAGGAGAAATGAACATGAAGAAGTGTTTGAATGACTTTTCTAAGGAGCCTCTGTCCTAAAAGCTTAAGTATATTTTAAACATATTCTTGCTAACCTATTGCTTCTTTCTCCAATCATATGTCCCTTTTTAAGATATACATGCACTTTTACATTTATACAGCACTTTACTAAAATATGAAGGGAAACACACAACCATTCCAGAGAGGTGAAGGCAAACGTTAGGGGAAAAAAGAACTGGGACGCCAATGCATTCATTTATTTCAACCCTTTAAGCCATTTTTCGTTTCTTTCTTCAGTATATTAGATATTGGGAGGATTGAAAGACGAAAGGCAGCCTTAATTCACAGGTTCAAGACCGGCCAATGGTTCTTTATGCTTTTCCGTCAAACAAAATGTCATACATGTAGATTTACTCAAATGGCAAAGACATCTTGTTGCTACAAGTTTTTGCAGTTTTGGCAGCATTGGATGGTCCATAGATCCACCACATTGATCCAGACTAAAGTATCTTTATCTGATGAATTGTCGTAACATTTCGTAGAGACATTCAGGGTCCCATAATGATGCCACCAACGCCGCTAGATTTGGTGTTGAGATGTCTTTTATTGAACAAAGGCTATGCATACATTCATCTCAAAAAGAGTAGAGATTATATATGCCATATTTGAGCTAATAGTTCATTTCCATGTGCCGTCCTTGGGCATGTACTGTACGTGCATAACAATCAACAAACCCCGAAAAACATCACTTTGTGTAGTATATTAGAGTATCACACTAACAATTATAAAACGGATCAAAGTACTGATCTGTAAAATATAAATACATTTATCAGTACAACTGGAGGGAGGGTGCGGCTGAGTGGGTTAGTGCGCTGATCCTCGAATCAGATGATAGCAAGTTCGAGTCTCACTGTAGTCAGCATTTCGTTGTGTCCCTGGGCAAGACACTTCCCCCCAAATTGCTCCTTTGGAATGTTTGCATGCCCCTGCTGAATGTATGTAAGTCACTTTGGATAAAAGCATCTAACAAGTGACATGTAATGTAACTATAATACTATATTCATTTCAAATAAAAACGCAAAATAAATAACTTTAAAACCCATTGACTGCTGTGTAACTTAAAGCAAAGGAATCCAATGAATGACTCAGTCCCATCACCTGTGGAGAAGACGTATTTACTTACCCAGACTTCCTACTCCGTCTCTGATGCTGACTTTGTCATTCAGGCACAGCTGAGTCTCCTCCAGGGAGAAGTTGCTGAAATGCAGGTGGACCAGTTGGCCTTCGGGCACCTGGATGGTCCACTCGCAGCGGGCTTTGTTGTCATAGTTGCCAGGGAAACCCATCGAGGACACGGTGCCGTCGGTGCCAATCAGGTCTTTTGGTCCTCCACAGCCAGATGCTACATGGGGAGGACAGAAGGTGAAACTCAGTAATAAAATGTGCCTTTGTACCATGTGAAGTTTGTGATGAAAGTTGGTCAGCTGAATCCTTACTGTGCTGATTGTATAAGTCTCTACGGATGACATTTTGGATCCAGGGGATGTATGCAGAGGAGCGGGTGAACACGGAGGGCTTCTTATTCATTATACATCCAATAGGGCCAAAGCTGGTGATACCATGAACTTCCCAGGGAGCACCGGCGTGGTCCTGACACACCAGAGGACCTCCAGAATCTCCCTGTCAATGTCACAAATCAGCATCCTAAACACCTTAAGCTTTTTGTTAAATATCATGTGTGCAAGAACTGTCAACTCATTGAGGATCAGAATTATGTAAATCCTGTTATTCTTGTGTTTTAAACCTGTGCTATTTTATTTGGTTTATTTATTTGTATTCTCTGATTCTCTTTTTAAATGTATCTAATTGTCTTTTTATATTTTATTTCTTTTTTCTTGTCTTTATGATTTTATGTTGTAAAGAACTTGCCTTGTTTTTCAAATGTGCTATATAATTAAACTTTACTTTTAGTGTCTTTATATGTTATTTTTACTGGTTGACAGTGCTTTTGTAATTGAGTGCTCTCCTTCTATCCTAACTTTGTCCATGTTTGTAAAGCAATTTGTTACAGTAGTTTTGAAAGGTGCTATATAAAAAGTATTATTATATCAGATATTAGTGCTGATCTCTTGTAGGATTTATGTTACCTGACAGACAGACTGGAGCTCATCAGGCAGGGTGTACCCGCAGCAGATCATGGAGGTCTTGACCTGGAACCACCAGTAGTCCATCCTCTTGCAGGTATCATACGGCACAACAGGCAGGGCCACCTGGTTAAGAGCCTCAGCAACTTTAGCATTCATTGAATCACCTGAATATCACACAAAACCATTTAGATTGTTACAAAAGAAAACATGAAACACTAAGGACACACGAGAGGTATTTGCACATTAGGTCCAGCAGAGGGCATGCAAACTATGCAACTATAGTTATATGTTTTAACTTAAAGGTGACCTATCATGCAAAATGCACTTTTGTACGTCTTTTATACATGAATATGTGTCCCCGGTGTTCCAGGGAACTCACCAAGTGTCAGAAAACACAACCCTCTCTATTTTCCTCCATACCCAAATCTCTTAAAAAGGGGCTGCAACGAATNCACTGAGTTGATTCCCCCCCCCCCATCCATCTTGATGTTTCTTGACATCTCTTTACGACCATTTATTTATGAGTTACTAACATTTATAACTGCCAAAAGGGAGCCTTATTGTAAAGTATTAAACACATTCCCATTTATTAATGAGTTACTACCATTTCTAATAAGGCTTAGCAGTACAGGGCGACTGTGGCTGTGAGGGAGTGTGGTCGTCTTTCAACCAGAAGGTTGTGGGTTCAACTGCGGACAAACAAATCTGGCCGACTTCCTTACAAGAGCCCCTCCTCCAAACACACGACGAAACGTGCACCGATGAGCCCAAGTGAGGGCACGGAGATGAAGTTTGTGCACAGATTGGAAGCTGACAGGGCAGGTAGGCCATCCAGTGTACGTTGTACCCGGGCCGCTCAAGATGACTTGGTCGTGCTTTTTCACAGGCGCTACGGCTTCCACAGATTGACATTTTTGTTATGTATTTTTGTCCCAAAAGGATTTATATATTATCATTGCATATAGGAATGGTAAGACGCATGTCCAGTGAATGAGTAAAAAAAGGCGATGTCTGAAAAATTACAGTAGCCGCCGAGGCGCTTTAAGACCGACGATACGATGTATGTGCGAGCTGCATATGCTAAGTATTCGGAGTACCGCAGTCTGATCTGGCGATATTGCAAGATCCGATTAGGTCAGCCATATCCATGTCCGTCTTCCCTGTCCTGGCGTAAAAAAATGTATTTGGCACTATGGAAGAGTTATGTTGAAGAACCTTGGAAAGAGGAGATGGCATTGTTTTTTGTGTACGTTTCCATTTGCATATTGTATACATGGTCTTAACGTAACTTCCGTTTTATATGACGACCCCATCTTGTTCGGAGGGATATGCTAGTAATAATAAAAGTATCGGATACTTGGTCATCCGTTTATCGAACCGAATATCGGCCATCGGCAAAGTTATTGCGATTACTACTGGCTGTATTGGATTACTTTCCCCCACCCTTACTAAGGCCTTTATTATTGGCTAGCTTAGCGAGGAATCACTCGCGTGAACCAGACAGATACCTCAAGGGATGGCTGGCTGATGAAAAGAGACCGAGAGTACGGTAAAGCCAATATAAGGCTTAGCAGTACAGATAAATGTGGGCTCACTATTTGGCAAGCAACCGGTCACAGTTTCCCTGTTTATCTCATGTCTTATAAAAGCTTATTAATGATTTATAAAGTGTTCACAACCTAATTAATAAATGAATTACAAACTATTCGTAAACCCTTTATAAGGGTACTCTTATTGTAAAGTGGTATCAATACATCTATGGTAATCATTGCATAATTTTGTGTTCTTAAGACTATTTAAAACAATACAAACATATTTTTATATTAACTATTTTTAATATTTGATGCTGTTACAGTTTGACATCAGCTTAACTTTATTCCTCCCTGAGGCCGTCCCCTCAGTTCTTACAAGCTCCCTCCTCTTTTCTTCCCTCACGTTCAGGCAGAGGAATCCTGCAGGCACAGATTTTAAGTTTTGGGTTTTAACCCCCTATCACATGACCACGCCACTCGGCCAATAGGAGAGCTCGGCTCAGATTTCAGTCTAGGAGGAGAGAGGGAGAGAAAGAGTCTAATCTGTGCTCATGGACTGGACAGAATACAGCCTGCCGGTTTTGACAGTACTTTTCTACTCTCTTTCCTGCTGTGGATTATCTGTGTTGTGTTTTTGGAGTATTCAGATGGCATGTTTTACGGTTAAAGGGATTCCCACCACTGGGAAAAGTCCAAGAGTGTGTCCTGGAACAGAGTGAAGGGAGGAGGAGGGAAGAAAGCAGCAGTTTCTCCCCTCATCTTTGCCTCCGCAGGCGTTTCTTCTGTGGAAGAATGGGGGCAGGAGCTCTGACCATCTGTGTGAGTAACTACAGAGCCTGAGTGGGCTCAAAGACTACCCTTTCAACCTGTGATTAAGGGCTAGAGAATGCATAACGGGACTGTGTGGTTCAGTTTCAGTCTGCACTTTCTTCTGTGATGGTGGTTAATGTTCTGTTAGACACAAGGGGCTTTTTTTAAAAGGACAGGCAGGGACACATCTCTTCTCCTCAAACCAAAACAAAGGTGTTCCCTCCCTAAATTAAACTTTGTTCACTTAATAAGTGACTGCTGTGATCAAGAGGAATACCTTCACCTTCCGTCTTAACAGAGAATGCAGTGTCCTTGCCAGACAGCACTGTTTATATAGGACATACTTGTACAACACTATAGCAGTGCATAAAACATAGGGATAAATACATGTACAAGTTTTTTCCAGTGCCTCAGTTAGGTCATTTTTCACAACGTTTCTTAATGGAAAACGTTTTATTTTTTAGAACTTAACTTTCAAAACACTACTCTACTTTACACTTTTTAAAACGGCAAGTCTCTGGCAATAGTTTCTCTGAGTCAAGCAGCTGTTTCCTCTGGTGCCTATGCTGCTTTTGCCACCAGTTGCTCCCATGGCCACCCACATAGGGAAAGAGAGTCAGAGACAAGGGGGAGGGAGAGGGAGAGGGTGGAGGGTCCGGGAAGGAGGGCACATGCTTGGGCTTGCTAACCTCTTCATGAGCGAGTTAAAGACGCAGGAAGAAGCCTTGCCTGTCAGAAGTTTGTTTGCGTTAAACCTCTTGAAAATGACTTGTTTACTCACGTAAACTGTTACTCACTCTGACACTTCTGAACAGGAGAAAGCAGACTTAAGAGTCAATAGCTTCCAGAGTGTCTTTATAGTCCCTTAACAATAGGTCTCTTTCTTTCTGTCGGAAGGTGAAGAGTGAAAATATTTTAAGGATGGGGGAGGGGGGAAGAGGATGAGGATTATTAGGCTAATTACTACATAGTGTCCTGGTAAACAAAAGGGGCAAACGGGGTACCGACAGGAAGTGATGTTAACTGCTTCTGTTCACACAGTCTCTATAGCTGTTTGTATGCTAAGAGACAGCTTCAAAAACCTTGAAATTGACTGTAAACATGTTTAATCATTGATATTAACTAAAGTGCTTAAAGGAGGGGGAGTGATAGCTCAGAATGAGGATCATGATGCTTTTATACGCTCAGTTTATATTTACCTTCCCACTGAAGTATGGGGACAAAAGCACAAGTAGGTGTTTGTAAAGGACCCTTAACAACCAAGGGTTTAAATGTGGTCAAACACTTCAGCGCAGCTTTTGTGTAGAGGAGGAGACACAGATACTGTTTGCATATAAGTCCGGTCATATCTCAATATATATTTAGATATTTTTTTGTTTTATGTTATTCTCATGTACCCATGTAAGCTGTTTCATATTTCTTCCGTGTGAATTATCTTCTCTTCCTTTGGAAATTGCCTTTGGAAGTTCTTGGATATCGTCAGGGCCGTTGATAACTTAATCATATAACCATTACCTTTGATATGATATTGGAGATTTACCTGAATTTACCTTTTTATTTTGAAAAGTTATCATCAGGTGCACTGTAAACACATTACTTGGTGTTGTTGTCTGTGTGTGTTTTTGTATGTGTGTGTAGGCCTGACAGATTTAGGGGACATATGTTCAGTGAGGTCTATCACAGTTAGACCTAGCTCAGACCGGCTTAACTCTGCGTGAGAAGTAGAACTATACAATTTGTCAGCCCTGATATCTAAGGACTTCATTACCTACAATGGAAACACATACAGTATACTATACAACTGTATTAACTTGTATTCTATAGTTGTGTATTGATTTTTTGAAATGCACTTACCTTTAACAAAGACTTCAAAGTCATTTGAGCTGTTATCGTGTTTAAAAAGTGGACACACAGACAGCCCAAGTAGTCCTTTCTGCTGCAACCCGGGTCTGCTTCCTTTGATGCATTTCATCCCCTCTCTCTCTCGGTCCTTACTTTCAGCTGTTCTATCAAAAGAAGGCAAACAAACCCGCATGAAATCTTAAAATGTTATATAAATCTTTTTTGTACCATACAGTTAAAAAATATTCCAATAGTTATAGATTTGTTGTGTATAAATACAATCATGGCTTTCTTATTTATACCTATGCGAACCTCTCATATATACATCCTGCTCAAATCTTCTCACGTCTAAAAAGCTAGTTTATGAAAATGTCAGTGCAGCTTAGCATACATAAGTGCTATATGTCAGGCAGTCATTGAAGCAGTAAGAGATAACATCCAAGTGTACTTAATCGCCCATTCACATTCATCAGGAAGGTGCAGATGACATAATAATAGAATAAAGTGGATGACTGAGCTCCATTAACACATTGTCTGCACAAGCTTGTCAGATGTATTAACGATGCCCGAGCATCTGTCATGGTAAAGATCTTCTCCTCAGCCATCTCTGCACCATCTGTGAGGTGGGTTTTAATCAGCTGATTGGAGTTTGGCACATGCTCGGACCCCTTCTGTCTAAACAATCGGCCTCATGGGAAATAAACTCAGTGCTTCTTCTTTTTCATCGCCCAACACAGTCAATCTCATTGTGACAAAATCATAGCCCGGGCCTCTCATCTCACTGTGGGTCACTTCACACGTTTGAAGCAGTGAACTCTGGAACAATGTCACATGATGTAGTCGTAGCTATGGATACAACAGTAAAACTGTTGCTCGGAAGTCTTTTCCTGCTCGCACATTGCCCGTAACCTACGTGTGGTCTGTGTGTCCTAACTATTTTTCCCTAGCAATAATTAAACAAAGACAGAGATGCATCATAACGGAGTTAAATGAGCAAAACAAATAATTAACCTGCTCTTTTTAATGTTGGCTCGTTTAGTGGAGATTGTTTGAGCACTCAGTGTTTACACAGGATGTGCATTAGAGAAAGCATGTGGCACTGTTTGCCTTGATTGATAAGACATATTTAACAGCTGGTGCATTAACACACTAAATAAATACAAACTGGTTTCTACACCAGAAAAATGGGCTTATATTGGCAATTATAGAAAAGCAGTGGGGGAAGTAGATTTACTCAACCACTGTACCCATGTACAATTTGTATATACCGTTACTTTACTTACAGTACATTTTAACTTCTTCACTAATTTCTAGAGGTACATTTTTTTTTTTACTCCACTTCATTTAACATGACAGCCTAAATAATTTGGATTATATTTTTACTTCAAATGGAAATATATGAAGAGTTTATAAAATGTGTTGAATGATGTATATAAAACTACAATTCCTAAAAGAAACACTCTGTTTTTCTCAGAAAACGTTCCATTACATCCCTTTTTCTGAAAATATTTATGGTCAAAATGTAGGAATTTGGACAAACAACTCTCCCAGCTCTCACTATATAATATATCCATTCAAATGAATGTTTCTACCTCAGCTGAACATATACGTCTACATTTGCGTACATATGTCTATTCATCCGTGTGTGTCACTCTGACAATGCCTTTCACCCAAGGTGTTGCGTAGTAACCTGACATTTGTCGTAGCAACACATCCACGTCCAGCCCTCCCCTCTCCTCCCAGCGCTCAGCACACTCTGTCCTCTAAGTGGAGGAAAGCATGACACTGCATGTATGGACTCCACAGAGACACCGGCAGCATCATGACACATCTTTTAGTCTGAGCCTCCCCGTGCAGGACAGATGTCTCTAACCTTATGCCGGCCGCAGCGCTGCACTCTCTGCCAGTACTAGTGTCGGTGGCTGACTGCTGCTCTCTGCTCTTCTCCCTGCAGCACAACAAGACAGCAGCGCTGGTTAAAGAAGACATGAAGAAGATGGTCAACATACCCATCCTGAGACCCAGGACAGTGACAGCCATGCACACCAGGCTGTTTGGAGTGTCCCTGCTGGAGCTGCAGGAGAAGGGCCTGGTGGAGGACGGTGTGCCTTTGGTGATGCGGAGGATGGTGAAGCATCTCAGCACACATGGTGAGGAAAAATTGAAAAAAGCGAAAAAATAATTGTAATGTTTGATGACCCTCTTTAAAAAACTAATCATTCTTATTCTAACATTTAGTTTCACATACAGAATTGCACAGATATAAATAGTATAAATAAAGAAATCATATACGTTTGGGAAGTTGGGACATCATGTGTTCCTCCAAACAAGGCAATATATTGTTAAACTAGGATTTTAAAACCTTGATCAGATCTAACAAGCATGATAAGAATACAGCAGAGATATTAGCATTTGGCTTTTTGTATTATGTGTGATATTATAGTAGATGCAGTTAAGCAATGACCAAAGATACACACACAAAGAACAATGCAATACTAAATAAAAATACATAGAAAAGGGCACGAAAAGTAAAAAATATTTTAATAAGAAAAAACACACAATATTTTTAAATCCACACCAAAGAAAAAATACAATACTACAAAAAAAACACAACGCAACAGAATACATATATTGAAAAATACCAAGTACAGTATACATCATTTTTGCTTTAAAAATAACTTGGAAGAACTTTATTTTGATCTACTTTATCATATTTCTTAGTTATTCAGTGTGACCACTAGACGTCAATTATAAGAAAGTGAAGTTCCCACTAAATGGCTGCTGAAAAGGTCAGGCCTCTTTTTTGACGTCCTCAGTACTCATTCGGTTATAAAGGTTATTCTCTTCATTCATGGAATAAAAACTATAACAAGGGTTATTTCTGGATGACGTTAAAATAATAACGAAGCACTTACCATGAGAAAATATCTCCTGTCCATCAGAGTTTGGGTTGGGTTGTGAGAAGTACACCCCTGATGTTGCTGTATCCGCCACAATAGCATGGAAGTGAATATAATTCAGTTTGCCTTGCTCAGAGCATTGAAAAAGTAGTAAAGAAGATATAATTAAAATGTAAACACATTCAAAGTAACTCAAAGTATCTCTTTTCAGAAACGGTGTCCATGTAACCATTCATCATCCACGGTCAGCTTTTTTAACAGGAACAATTTTTTGTAGAAAGTAGTTCCAAATCACTTCTTGAAATAATTAAATCAGGCGTTAATGTTTAAAATATTGACAATGTATCTTAACATGAACTAAAACGGATACTTTACAAGGTGAATAACTAAAACAATTATAAAACATGCACTCGTTTATCGATGAAGCAGTTTTGTTTCTAGAGACTTTTTCTCGAAAGTAGTTCCGAATGCGGATTGATTAGACGTTTTTTTTTAAACAACGTTGTTTTTAACGAACAGGAGAAGGGGTTATCTTCTAATATGAGCAAATGAAACCAAATATTAAGTAAAGTAAAGCGAGTTTTTCAGAAAAATGAATTAAAAGAGGTAAGTGCTGAAAAATACTGTTCTAGTAACATCTAGCGTTAGTTATGGAGTCCTACAACAACACTGACAAATGCGTGTCCAGTGAAGTAATTAGCTAACTAGCAAGGATAAATAACCCAACAGACTGAAGTCTGTGTTACAAATGTCAATATTACTATCACAATATCCTCGAGGTAAGGGTAAGGCTACCTAAATATAGCTAATATTATCTTGCCATTTCGCAATTTTTTAGAATCTTGACATATTCTCTCAGTTAGCCTTCTGTTCCTTCTGCTAATTGTGTTAAGCTACTGTAGTGATAGCTAAAAACATGTGCCGTTGTTGTGTTGTTGCGTTGACAACTAACGTCTCCTAATTTCGACACTACATTCCACAGTTAGTCTTTAACCATCCTGTCGTCAGAGGTGGAAGAAGTACTCAGATCTTGTACTTGAGTAAAAGTAAAAGTACCAGAGTGTAGGAATACTATGTTGCAGCAAAAAGTCCTGCAATGAAAATGTTATTTACAGGTAAAGTAAAAGTACAAAAGTATTAGCATCAAATATGCTTAAAAGTACCAAAAGTAAAAGTACGTATTATTATGGAAATTGGTCCATTTCAGTATAATATATATTGTATATATTTGAATTACAATTATTGATGCATTAATATGTGTATCAAAGCTTGTAAAGGTGCAGCTCATTTTAATTACTTTGTATGCAGCAGGGTAGCTATATACAGTCTATGCTTGTGACATGTACTCCAGGTGTAACTAAAGTCTTATTTAATTGCTTATTATACTTCACATTATTATTCCAAATCTGTAAAGTAACTTAAGGTACTAAATACATGTTGTGGATTAAAATGGCACTATATGCGTCTGATTTGTAGTGGGGTAGAAGTATAAAGTAACAACAAATTGAAATACTCAACTAAAGTACAAGTCCCTCAAGATTGTACTTAAGTATAGTACTTGAGTTAATGTACTCAGTTACTTAACACCACTGACTTTACCTGATATCGATAAATCTGTTATGTCAAGATAATAACATGTTGAGAATATACTTTGAAAAAGTCATAGTGTACAAGTAGAAACTGACCTGATGATGGAGCTAGAGGACACATTATTGCTTAAAAAGATCAGGAGGGCCAAAACATTTCTAATTTCAAAGGACCTCAGTCTTTAAACCAGTAGCAGGACAAAAACGAACCCCTTAATGACTGATATCAAAATAATAAAAAATCCTAAATGACATTTATTTTGAAACTCTCGATGGAAAACATGAAATAAGCCATATCTTTAAAGTGACAAGCTTCTTTAATTCAGCCCCTAATTAATCGTCCTGTTAAGTAAATACATAGGATGGTTCTTGAATGTCATAATATTAAATAACTGTTATTTCATTTTCTTTGATTTTTCTCCAGCCTTGAATCAAGAGGGTCTGTTCAGAGTGAATGGGAATGTGCGTGCTGTGGAGACCCTGAAACAGCGGCTGGAGAGTGGAGAGGATGTGGACCTTCTCTCTGAAGCCGACTCGTGTACGGTGGCCAGCTTGCTCAAACGATTCCTCCGGGACCTGCCTCAGGGTCTGGTCGACTCAACAGTCCAACAGGCGCTGATACAAAACCACCAAGGTAACAGAAAGTAGTTTCTGTGGTTCCCATTTCTTTCTTATGTGCGTCTCTTTACTGCACTGTTAGTGTACAGTTTTTATTATTATGCTGCTGTGTTTATTGTATTTTTGTAACTCTCGCACAACAACTTCCTTCAGGATAACTAAAGTCTTATCTTATCTTTGTCTGCTAGAATTATCATACTACCTCAAGTAGATCACTTTTTACATTGTTATACCATTTCTACCTCCCAAATCCACTATCTGATAAATACACCCTCACAAGTGTATTGAATTATATCTGGTTCATGGCTCTGATGGGATGATGATCAGAGCTATCTTTAGAGGCTGAAATATTCTATTTCCACTGCAGTCACCTGCACCAGACAGGGCATACAAAGGCACTGCAGAGTAAAGTGTGTGTGTGTGTGTGTGTGTGTGTGTGTGTGTGTGTGTGTGTGTGTGTGTGTGTGTGTGTGTGGACTGTGATTGACCTCATATATCTGGCAATAATCTAGGAGGCTATAAAAGTTATAAATGGAGGGATTTGGCATGTGAAGTGTCTCTGTTCACTCTCGGCTCTCCTCCATCACTGTGTTTCATCTGTTTAATGGCAGGAGAGAGCACATTTTGGCTGCAGTATTCTTTTCCTCTAATAGAGCCCCTAGATATCAACTTATTTTCCAGGGCCTGTGTCCAAATGCTGGATTAGATAATAGCTATTTGGTTCTAGACTTGGCCATAACTACTGAGTAAAAGGATTTTGGTGTACTTTGTCAAATTGATTTGGCCTCCTTGCCAGTATTTGTCAATATTAAAAACATCTAAAGTGTATGATGATAGACATATTAAGTTTCAGATTGATTAGCAATATAAAAAAATGCATACACATATATTTGTAACAATATAGTGCAACATCTCCTCAATCAAGTTAATAATGGCAGCCCTTTTTAATAAGGATAACGAGACTCAAGAGAGAATTAAAAAGTTTTTGAACATTCGCTCAAATTTGATAAAAAAAACAATATTTAAAAAGTAATTTATCCAGTGTAATCCCAAATTATATTTCCTTGTCACAGTGTGTTGAATGTGATACTTTTTTATATGTTTCATTTATATTTTTATAAATAAATTCTGGCCAGTTGAAATAAGACCATTTTGTATTCATTCATATTTGCATTATTTTAGTTTAAGGGTTAAAAGGTTGTTTAAATAGTTTCCAAGCCTCCTTAAAAAACACTGACGCTACCATGTACTTTACACACTTGTGCACACGTATACACACACAATCAACAGCAACAAGAGCAGTTGTGATCGCTTTAAGCCACTGCCCTCCCCTCACCAACCTGCTTTACTTTACTCAGACAGACTTACACACATTCTCACGTAAGCAAACGCTCGTTTGCGTCACTCATTCATTCTGGATCAGAAGCCATATCCGTTTATCCAACTCTGACCCAATTATGTGTCCGGGGTAATAGCATCAACATACTTTTAGGCTATTTGCTCACATAGTTATCAACACTCGAGAATACAGTATGTAATATCCATTAAAATTAGGGATGTCCCGATACCTTTTTTTGCTCCCGATCCGATTCCGATCATTTGATTTTGACAATTTGCCGATACCGATTTTTCCCGATCCGATCTTTATGCAATGCATTAAGAGAGAAAAAAGAAAAAAAGCATTCAAGTTGTCCCTTAAGGTTATTTTTTTTATTTAAATTGGATATTCTATCCAACATGGATATAGCTTCTTTTTTTCACAGCAGCATTGGATCAGTTCAGTTGTGCAGCATTGGATCAAAACAAAATAAAGCTTTCAGTACTCGTTAGCTTACTGCTACAATTAGACACTGCGCCCTGCCCACTCTGTTGCCAGATTTGAGAGAAATAAGCAACCAGGTCTATGAAAACAAGCCCCAAAGAAGCAACACATACATGATGTTGTGTAATTTGAAACCAAAACTAAGGCCTCAGGATGACTTTAAGACTTGAATATGGTCATTTTTGTTTTGTAACATTGAATACAAAAAAAATAAAAAGTATTTATTAAAAAAATAAAAAATCCCGATCCCCGATTTTTTTCTCCCGATTCCGATCTTTTGAAAATCACGTGATCGGCTCAGATCCCCGATCACGTGATCGGATCGGGACATCTCTACTGATTAGTATGATTTTATACA
>NW_011370600.1:0-13794 GCF_000735185.1 Notothenia coriiceps
ACCAAAATACCTCCTAAACTGGACCCACACTTTCAGGGTATGCCGAACAACTGGATTAGCTATCGGTTTAGACGAGAATTGACTGAGTGGTGACCCAAAGAGTTCTGGAAGTGAGACATCACCACATGACTCTAGTTCCAAGGATGTCCACGCTGGCCTGTCGGGTTGAAGGTAGAAGTGGCGCCAGAAGGTGAGGCAGCAAATATTAGCAGCCCAGTAATAATGGCGAGTGTTGGGGAGGCATGCCCCCATCCCTCCTGAGTCGTTGCAGTAGTAATGTATTAAATTGCGGTTTTTTGTTTTGCCATATACTGTATATGAGGAGAGAACGGAATCTAAGGAAACAAAGAAGGATTTGGGGATGAACACTGGCAAGTGAATTTTGGGAGTATATTCATTTTGATGGAGTTTATACGTCCGGCAAGGGACATTGTGAGAGGAGATCATTATTATTATTTTCATTTTTATCGCTGATCTTATTTTTGATTTTATTAATCTGTGTGAATCTGTGCTATCCTGTTTTTCCCTCTCACCCTGTTGCTGTTTGAACTACTGAATTTCCCCACGGGGATTAATAAAGGTCCATTTTATCTTTTCTTAATGTATAAGTTATTTACTTCGATCTACTGTACTGTGTAAAAACACCACAACAATATTACAAAAAATATACTGCATATTAAAGCAAACTATTGTAAAGGTAAAAGTATGAGCATAAAAAATAAAGAAGTGTAAACATTTACATTATTATTGTGATTATTTAATATATAAAGACTATATATTATTGAATTACAATTAAGATAATAAGATTAGATATACTTTATTTGATCTAAAATATTGATGTTTTTTCGTTAAAGTAGCCTGTGAACACCATAACAAATAAGTGATTACATGCTACAGTATTCAGCAAACACAACTGCAGAGCTGCAAACATTCCAAACAAACTAAGATCTACCACACACAGTTGTACTTTGTGAATGATGCGCCATCTCATGGTTAAATCCTGAAATTGAACAAATGGGGAAATTTGGCAACGCCCTCTTAGGAAATAGTGGGAGGGCTTTAATCTCCCAGCCACTGGGATCCGCTGGGTTTTTGGTTGGAATCCGCTGGGTGGAGTCCTATCTGGAGTGCTACATCTGTAGGCCTACAGAAAAAATGTACTGTTTATGAGACACTGTATTTGATATGTTTTTGTGAAATGTAATTGAAGATCTTACTAGTCTATTATTAAAAGGCATTTTAATCAAATTCCAGGTAAGGTAGATAGACCAGATGTAGCAAAGCTTGTCTTCCAACGAAACAGGTCATAGCAAGTTAGCGCTACAGTAGCTTTGTTGTTTTGTTCAGTAAGCTAGGAAGTTACTGGGTTTAAATCTTTTGTCACTAACATAGAATAATATAATATATTGTAGTCACCCATTGGTTTGTGGACTACTGTGTTGAATGCAAATCTAAGGTTAAACATTTTAATGCAAATCTCTTGCCAATCTTTCTTTTCACTTTTCAGACCCTGGCCTTTACTACTTATCATTATGTAAGATTTCATTTCTGTTCTGCAACCTGTTTTAGCTAAGTTATGTGTAAATATTTCCTGGCTTAACGTGTTATAACAAAACTACAGTAATTAGCTAATATGCCACCAGCTTTTTTGTGAGTCTATAGCCTATGCTATGTTTGTACTAGCTTGCAATAGATGGATGGCTAATATAGATAGGAATGGAGGAAGACCCTGGAGCAAAGCAAGTTAAAGCAGGAATGAAACACAAACTTTACACCTAATATTACTCGTTTTAAATGCTGTTTTTACCACATTCCCTAAAAGTTACTTTTTATTCAGCAAAGGGTTCCCACATAACTGGAAAGAAAAACATCATAGTGGCACCGTGAGCACCATTTCCACAAAAATGCCAGACTTCTCCGTTCTGTGATTATTATCAGTGTTATCTAATAATATGTTGGCATACCACAATACCTCTGCCAGCAGAAGCTGGAATGGATAATGTGAGAATGTAATTCTAAAACATGGTTTAACTTTATGGGTTCTGAGATCTCCTCATCCATCATTCTTTAATCAGTTTTGATCGGGACTTGACATGAAGCGGATAGAAGAGTTAAAAGTGCAGTTAAGTCATATGACTTGCTGTACACCTGCATCTTGTCAGTGAGACAGAGAGAGTCAAAGGGCAGCTTGCATTTATGTATAACATGTTTATAATAAATCCACCACTTGCAGGTTTCAGAGCACCATTTATTTTCAAACTTTACCAGTGTTTCTGATCCCACCCTTTGAGCTATACTCAGTTGTTAATTCAATTTAGGTTGTTGTTGATCATGGGAGAGGAAATACAAACTCTGCAATTCCTCAATGTTTTGATTCAGTTAGATGAGATTGTGGCTCTCAATTGTCATCATACAATGGGACTACGTTGGCGAGAGTCAGCAGCTTCAGGTTCCTCGGGGTCCACATCACTGAGGACCTGACATGGACTCTTCACACCACCACCATCACCAAAAAAGCTTGACAGCGGCTCTTCTTCCTCCGAACGGCTGAGGAGGTTCAACATGGACTCCAGGATACTCTGCAACTTCTACAGGTGCACCATAGAAAGTATCCTGACTGGCTGCTCACGGCCTGGTACAGCAGCTGCACCGCCCTCAACCGTAAGGCTTTACAGAGGGTGATGAAAACTGCACAGAACATCACCAGGACGGAGCTGCCATCCATGGAGGACCTTTAGTCCCAGTGGCTCAGGAAGAAATCCCTCCGGATTATAAAAGACCCCCATCACCCCAGCCACAAACTGTTCTGTCTACTGCCGTCTGGCAGGCGCTACTGCAGCATCCGGACAAAAACCACCAGACTCAGAGACAGTTTCATCCCACAGGCCATAAGACTATTAAACACCTGAACTGTTGAAACAACATCCACAATATTCATCTGGCTGCTACTTAAAAATTATTTATCTATTTACCTAATATATCATTATTTCAATGACTTGCATATAGACTCTTATTGCACTATTTCACTATTTCACTTTTTTAAACTATTTTCTTCTTGTATTTACTATTTACTTGCACTATATTTTTCTGTGTTTTGTGTTGCACCGTTGGAGAAGCCTGTGACACAAGATGTTCATCGACATAACTACACTGTAGCTATGTTCTTTTGACAAAAAAATAACCTTGACCTACAAAGACTGAGAGTCACAAATCCCTTGCACGGAGGAACTCTGATACAAAGACATAGAGAAGCACAGAGTTTCCTCTGCATCTAATTAAACTGACGAGTCGTTTGTTTTCCAAATATGTGAATAGCTTCAGAGGAAAAAATGGTGAGCAGACTGATCGTTTTACATTAACCATCAGTTATTAATTGAAAGTGTTGTTTAGAGACAAGAAAAAGAGGCATATGTTAATTATTCCACAGTTTTCACAACACCATGTGCCTTTAATTTAATGACTGGCAATATATTATAAATAAACATATGCAAACAATTCCACCTTTCTTATGTACGAATGGTCCAATAATTAGTGCAGCATGTATCCTTTATTCTGTTTGCCACAGCTGTAAGTATGTAGTGTGTATTTTAACTGTCCAGATGTGACCGTTTATTAACCATCTGGACTCGGGTCAACATCAGCTTGTCCATTCAGTAAATAGCGCACAGGAAGGGCAGGTACACGGCCTTTCACAATATTCTGGCCAATGTCGTGCCTGTATATGGAGGTCCATGGAACATGGGAACAGATGTAGAACAATCCATTTTACAACATGGCATGAAGCATTTAATTTAATTATTGGTCTTTTGAAAAATGACGATAGCTAGGTAATTTGACTAAAGCATTGGGACATTAAACAAGTTCAAGTTGACCATTTGCAGTATTGCACAACATGTTCCTTGATTTGGAGCCATTAAATAATCTCTATGTCTATAAACACACAAATTACAGTACGGTACATAGCTTGAACAATCTCATAATGGTTGTCACAAAAGGTTGGCTAAACCACGGTTTAGCTTGTCTAACTAGAAACCCATAATTTGCACTCAAATGAGCCTTAGTATACATTGGTCTTATTGAATATTTCAAAACGGCAGAATTATAGAAAATGTATTGGGTGTCAATTTTCACGAAAAAAGACATGTTGTCAGTATTTTTGTTTGTCTCTAAAGAGTTCAACCTTCAAAAACTCTAAATACTCTCCACTTAAAATACTTATTTTTAAAAAAAAATCAATTTGAACTAACAAAATAATTACGATTCAACAATCACTAGAGTGTTTTACTTTATTCTGATATTGTTTTCATACAGCTATGTTGTTTTGTCATATCCCAGCATTATTGTTGTCATTTTAAAGATGAGATTCAGATGTATTTCCTTTCAAAGTCTGTGGGTAAACCATTCATTATTCCATAACTCGTTGAAGAAAAACAAACGATAAGTCCAGCCATGAATCTTCAAGGCTGGCTGCCACACTGACTGCAGAATAGAGATTTATGGGGTAATTAATGCCTGGAGAATTCATCCAAATACAAGTTCACGAAATATGCAGCTGAGCTCTTTGCACTACAGCTTGAATACATGCTTTTGACAAGAGAGATAAGCACTTCCTTTTTCTTCTACTTTTGGTTATTATTAATGTTATCAGCAGTTGGTATCTTTTAGGAAAATACTTGTGAACTGATCACACATTTTTTAAATTAAGTTTGGTTTATTTTGAGTCAGTAACACATTTATCGTCCTACTCCTGGAAATGTGTTTGAGCACCAAATGTGCATTAATCCACACATGTACTATTTCAACAAATGCTGGCTTAAGAAAAAATTACCCAGTCCTTTATTTAAGTTATTTGTTACTCTTGATTTCCCTTTTAAAAAGTGAAAGTTTATGTATAACCCATTTCTTAAGCATTTTGTCTCTAGTACAAATACACATGATTACAGACAGGCTTGTGAGGTCACAATGCACTGAGGTAGCAATCGTATAATTGTATTGGTCATTTTCAAATAAAGGTGTTATTTTGATTCTTAGAAAACATATCATTGAGAGGAAAGTATTTTTCCTGAAATCTGCCATTACACAATGGCATGTGTATTTAATGAGATAGTGTTTTGGCTCTTAAGAAGAACACATTTGACATTGAACACACGTGTGGTCGGGAGCGTGCTTCCCAAACTTTACCAAGCCAAAAATGTGGAGTCTTGTATTAACACTGTTACATAACAAGTTGAGTTATTCCAGACAGGAACGACAAATTGTAGTTTTGGAAGATATTTGGGTGCCATATTTACAATGTTTTTTGTTGGAAGGTATTATCCACTATGGTAGTAGTGAACCTGTCAGAGGTGGGAAATCGTTTTTGTTTTCCTGAAGGAATGTGGGTCCTCAAGGCTATTTAAAATAACTAATCCCACCTCAGATTAGCCTAGGAGAAAATATGTTCCAGACTTCAGGAATAGTTACCAACAGCCTTCATAGATGGGGACAGTTAACTTCTTTAACAGATGGTATCATACTTTGTCTGAGTGTCTCAACACATCTCTGAATAATTTCCATTCCACAGCTTCAACAAAATCAACTAAGGGGACTACCATTTTCAGGATTCTTCTTGGAGCAATAAATTATAGTTGACTTCAGCAACGTCGTCGCCCTTCAGTTATGCAATGGTTTAAGTAAAGTAAGACATTGACTTGTCTGCAGATCTGCAAACTCGCACGATTCCACAGTCCTTTTTATGACAATTTGAGCTTGGTTCATGTCCAGTTGTTACACAAGAAAACATTTGCACATAGCAAGGTTTTGCAAAATATTGCAAATAAAGTATTCACAAATAAAGTATTCACAAATAAAGTATTCACAATTGCCTAATTTGTAATACAGCTTAACATCTTTTTTATTTTATCTACCATAAGAGGGGAGTTCTACTCAGCTTAATTTATGATCAGATTCGGACCGCTTCTTTTTATTCAAGATTTGCAGGCCTGCAAATAATGTACTGTACTGTATGCCATGTGGGTTGAATTAATATATTTTTTACATTTTCCTATTTGGTATAGGTCCATTTCTTTCGTGGCCTTGGTCCACTGGCAGCAGAACAGAGTGATGTTCTGATGCCAGAGAGCACGGCTCCACTGCGCTGTCCAAAACCAAAACCTGCGGACGGGATGTCCGGCTAGCTGTTGCTCTGTTTCCAGTCAGTGGGCTAAGCTAGGCTAACCAGCTGTAGCTACTTTATAGGCATAAGTGTGGTATCCATATTCTGTTCTGACTCTTGCTAAGCAAATACGTGTTTGAAGTGTTAATTTATTTCTTCCATATCAAAGTTGTAAATTATGATATTTTAGTTCCAATCCAATCCAACTTTATTTATATAGCACATTTAAAAACAACATAGTTGACCAAAGTGCTGTACATCAATAAATACATAAAAAAACTGCATAAATACATTTAGACAAAACCGATTGGACAAAAAAAAACAAATGTAAAAGCATGAGACAATAAAACCATACTTAAAGCCACAGACTGAAAACCCTCATACATGATGTAAAAACACTTAAACACACAACAAAATAGAAAACCCCAATTTAGAAAACACAGACTGATACGTATTATACGTGGTTTGCAAAAGCACGGGAGAACAAGTAGGTCTTTAAACAAGATTTAAAAACAGACAAAGTAGTTCATTTTGTTAATGGAAATGTTTGTATATGGGCAATATTTGTATCCCACAATTCCCTCAAATCATTGTTTAACAGCATACACCCAGCATTTAAAGTTTGAAATGGAAAAAAAATAAAGGAAAGAGGAAGTGTAATCAAACATGTACAAATGTGTACACTTTAATCAGCATAAAATTACAGTAATCATTTTTTAGGTAGACTCCCAGCTCTCATGTGTCTCAGCCTCCTTTGTTGTGGGGCTCCACACCCCACACAGACAAGCCGTTACATTCACATGATGATTGACAGTCAGCAATCAGAGAAAGCTGGGGGGGCCTGTTTCTTTAACTGATGCCAAAAATAAATGCAACGAAAAAACATCAGGAAGGTTTTGAAGGAAAGCTATAACCGCACGATAAGCATCTGAACATTTAAAAGCATAGAAACCAATAATTACACTCAGGCTTTAATTTGAAGTTCTGTTAAGCTTCACAAGCATCAACCCAGTGCACCTGCCAGACACGTAACACTGAAACATGACATCACTTCCCATGTCCCCATCTGCACCTTTCTCCAGAGAACTCCTTCCACGACCCAAAATGTCTCAAGCCATGCCAATTTTGTATTTTTAGAAGAGGTTGCAAAATTCCCATCGGGCATCACATCGACATCCAAAGCAATTGCCAATAAAACCGGCCTCTGCCACATTCCTCCATCTTGGAATTGACCCTCTGTGACCTGTGCTTGACATCTGTGCCAGGAGTCACAGTGAAACAGTAACACATGCAAGCATCGTGATGCACCTTTCCTGCACATCTCTGATGCAGATGCACTACTTTCGAATTCCTGTAGAGGCTGTATATGAACGCAGCATCTTCTAAGGAGCTTTTTTGTGCATAAAAAAGTATATAGTATATGTTTTTATTTTTTTATTCTGGCTGTGTCTATATAATTTCAGTTTTTTGTGTCCATGTAGTATTACAGGTACATTTACAATTGCTGCATCACAGTTTTAGCCTTTGTGGTTTCAATTAGATACATCCTCTATGATAGCTGTTATAAAAAGCTATATGTGAATTGGAAGACTTTTCAGATACTCAGAAAAAAGGTTAAATACAGGAAGTCCCATGATATGATGTAGTTTTGGTTGAAGAAATGATGAACAGAATCATCTTAGCCACGCAACTAATAAAGAGCATAATCTGAGATTTAAAAAAAAGATCTGTTGAGTAACTTCTAATCGCTGAACTGAGTAACACAATGGGGATTTCCGTTGCATTTGCATCATTACAAACTGGATATCTGTGACGACATTCTCGTGAATTCCTCTTTTTTATAAAATTGGTATGGTACCATGAACCACAATTAAACAGTCAGCAGTGACGTTGGCAGCTTTGTGAGGATATAACAAAGCCACAGCAATGCTTCTAGCTAAATGCTAACACCAGCAAGACAAAATGCTCAACAGGAATGCTAACGTGGTGATGTTTTGTAGGTCTATTGTTCAATATGTGGAGGGTGATGGGAATGTCAGTTGTTTTATTTGGTCGTTAATCAAAGAAAATTGAATGTTTTATCCTATTTATATGCTAGATGAAAGGAGATCCTCAAAAGATTATTTTAATATGAATCCTAAAGGAACATGAGTTTCAGAGCAATTCATCTAGGTTAATGTTGGGAGGCCTACAATTGATTTGAATTCCAAAGAAAAAAAACACTGAAGGTTGTGCTTGGGGGTGATTTATGTCATATAAAAGCGAGTCTGGATTTTATGAGTTGTGAAAATACTTCAAGCTGTCTTTGGTATGAAATTGAAATGTCTTCCATTTCCCCTGAGCAGCAGATAGTGGGCGCTCAGTGATAATGAGCGCGAGCCGAGAAAACACTCCTCACCACTGATTCTTTATTTGTGCCTCAAAGTATGAGGTGAACAACCCAACCTCTTAGCATCTGAGTCAGCGGCGTGTGTAACAAATGTTCTGTCAGGCATTACCTGTTAACTTTGAATAAAACACTGACAAATTGCCGCTTCTTGTCGACCATCCTCCCCCTCTCAACAGCCACTATAACACACACATGCTTATGGATAAGAAAAAACTGGGATTGCCAGCCAAATCAGAGGAAAAAGAAGAAGAACTGAGAACATCTGCAACTCTTAACTGTCCACATGAAAATCTGTTAAAAACATTATTCTTCCCTTTTATTTGTTCTTACAACCAATAACCTATCGTTTCTCTGAAACATGTAAAATGTACTGAGGGAGTTGAGTTGTTGAAACAGTTTTAATTTATGCCAAACGAATTCGCATTTGTCTTTTGCACAGTAGAAGAGCAAAGATTTTCAGTTTCGTCTCACATTTCATGAAGAAAGAAGGCAGCAACTTGCATCCTCCATTTAGATTAAAGATTCAAAGGTTTTATTGGCATATGCACAAAACTACAGTGTAGAAATGGCAATGCAATTCTTCTATAATAACATACAAAAAATAAAAATGTAATTAAGTAATAATTAAATACGGTTTATTGCGGTGATAACTATTTATACAAATTAGTATATTGCAAGATGACAACAGGAATGTTTATCGGGGCACTTAACAGATCTCAGGTGTTTAGCAGTCTTATGACCTGTGGGATAAAACTGTCCCTGAGTCTGGTGGTTTTTGTGCGGATACTGTGGTACCTCCTGCCAGAGAGCAGAAGCCTTGCAGCAATAAGACAATTCAACAGGGGCAAGAAGAGTCCCTGTTGAAATGCCGTATTGCTCCAAGGGGTCTGCAAATCTGCACAGACTGTGTGATCTCAGCCCGGATGAAAATGTGTGAAAATGGTCAAGGGACACTCTGTTCTGGTCAGCATCAGGATTGACTGTTGGCTGAGGGGTGTTGAGGTGCGCTGGGTGTTTGGATAGGAGGTCATTGACATGATGCCCAAAGCCAACAACGGATTATATATCTCACACATCTGTAGAAACCCTTAAAAAGTCTCAAGCTCCGTGCATTTATCCCGAGAGTATCCTGGCAAGGCCAAACCAAGCCATCTAGTTGTGTGTGCTCCCCACACTGTGAACATTATGTCCACTGTGATCGCCTCAACATGCTTTCTAGGGAGTGCCACTGATGAGTATTACTTAAAAATGATGATACAAAAAAACACAGCGCAGGCATATTAGATTTCAATCTGTTCTACAGCTACATCCTGAGAAAAAACTCAGGTGCTGTCTGTATCGTTGGAAAGTTTGAGATTTAAATAACAGAATATTTTTCTCAACACCCTGTCAAAAGGAAGATGCAGCCATTAGCTAGTATTAAGTTTATGTTCCTGTGCTGGCGAAAATAAACTGGAAAAAATGGAGCATGCCAAACCGAAAAACAGGCACCACTAGCACGAGATGCAACAAAAAGTGCAGACATGTTACAACCTCGAGGCCAAAAACATGTTGATTTCTGTCAGCAGACTGATGTATATCCATGATGTATTTGGGATGTTAGGGCACGTGAGGTTGCTTTAAGTAACATGCTTTATCTTATTCATATTCTTTATTCGTATCAAAAGATTAACAGGCTTATATTCATATAACATATGAATGAACATATTCATCCCTTATTTTACAATGTTAATGTGTTAAACTGCAGTAAGAGTTTCCTTTCTAGTGATTTGTGATATCTACAGTTCTAATATAACCATCACATGTTCTGTGAAGGTTAATATTGGTCTTGCATCTTTGTATTTCTCCATTGGCTCATCACATAATTAATGCGCAAATAGATCTATGAGCTGAAACTCAACTCCCCAGATGACTCTTCATGACAGGGTTGCACTTTCTTCTTCTTACTTGGCTTTTAGCTGACATGTTTTCACAACTCAGTCCATGAGAATTACCTGGAACGAACATTAAATGGTCTTGTTTACCTTGGAATATTCAGAGGAACGCTTTACTACCATTCTTGCAGGAAACATAAACAGGGACTGCCTTAACGCAGCAAATCCTTCAAATAATATTATCATTCTTCATCCAATTTGTTTACAGTGGCATCAGTGTTGAAATGAAGAGATGGTCCATAATTTGGGGGGGAATATAAACAAGAAAAAGCACCAGAGGCTGTAATTGGGCAGGACAAGTTCTGTTGGTATTATCAGAGTGAGTCAGAGTGGTGGCAGAAGAAGGCCTAAACATAGATGAATCAAAGATAAATTCAGTTTAAGGGCTTATTGGTTTTGTGTGAAGTTTAAAGAACAAACATGAGAAAAAACAGGATTTTGGATCTTTTGGTTTCATTAGTGTGGATAGAATCCACAAACCAAACATTTTAATGGATCGGTCGGTACATTTGTGAGAATATCTGGCATCCTCCGTGGTGCCTAAACATTTCCCCTTTTCTCCCCAGCCGTTTCTGCCTCCGGTTGGTGAAGCTTTCTGCTGATTGTGTGCATTTGCCCACCACCCTCTGATTAGGCTCCAGCTTGATTTCAAATCCAGTCGAGGTGTTTCCAGTGTTTGTTCGAAGCCTCAAACAAATCTCCTGGAAATGAGCTTTTCCCATAAACCGCAGGATAGCAAACAGAGGAAAATGTTTCTACACATGGCTGGTTGAGGTAGGGAAACATTCAGAAAGGAATATATAATCTGCTTGGATGACATTGCCAGAAACCACTGAACAACAAATATGTATATTATTTTAAAAAGGCAACTGAAAGTCTGACCCTGTACTGATATTTTTGGCCCACTTTTTGCCCTGATTGGCCAAGAAGGAGCTGCTTTCAATTGTTAATCAGGACCAGCCCCCAAACCCTGCCCAACAGGTGATCCAAATAACATCCAATTAACTCAGGGGAATTGTGCCATTCATCTTGAATGAATTGGCAATATAATGAACAAAAGAATGAGAGACTGCACAGTTTTTATACAACTTTTAGACACAATGTTACATTGCCTTGCAAAGACCTTCTCATTCTGCCCATGATCAACTTCTCTCCTTGTTGATTCTCAAAGCAAACTATAACCAGTCCCCTTATTATTCATCCCATCACATATTCACTTATTTGTGTCAGCATCTTGTGCCGTCGGAGTTGTCTAAGAGGTATTTTGCTACAGGTATATACTTTTATGTTTGCAGTGAGTGATTTTATGATATGCAAAACGTTTTACAAAAGCACACATACAGTTGAGGCCAAAATGATTCGCCCCACAGGAGTTATGGAACATTTTCCTAAAATTCTTCCCAATGTTTGCAGCATTGTTAAAACTTGATATATCAAACATTCAGCAGTGCTATTTAGTAGCTTTTGGTACATTTTGGAACATAAAATACGTTTTTAGGCTTGCTTTATATCAAATATAGTGAAAAATGGGTTGGTCAAAAAATATTAGCCCCCATGTGAATCTTTGCTTTCAAAACACACCTAATCAATAAATCAGCTTTCAAACCACACCTAATCAACCAATCAGCTTTGAAGCCACACCTGAGCATTCAATCAGCATAAAAGGACTCCAAGAAACAGGCTCTTGAATACCTTATTGAGAGGGACTATACTACTACTCCTACTCACCATGCCAAAGACAAAGAAAATGAATCTTGAGCTCAAAAAGAGATGGTGGAGGCTCATGATAAGGGGGAAGGCTATACTACGAAGAAAGGGAGAGGCCTTCAACCCTAAGAACACATCATGCTGTGGGGCTGTTTTGCAGCCTCAGGCACAGGGAAACTTGTTCGGGTGCAAGGCATCATGAAAGATTNGCTGTACGTTGCATCATTGCGAAGTACAAGGAGACAAATTCTGTAAGAAACAAACCTGGGCGTGGTCAAAAGCGCAAGATTTCAAGAACTCTGGAGAGGAAAATAGTCAGAGATGTCAGCAAGAATCCCCGGACATCTGCCAAGGTGATTGTTGCTGACTTGGCCTCTTCTGGAGATGATGTTTCAAGGAACACAGTTGTGAGGGCTCTTCATTGTGGTGGGCTTCAGGGCCATCGTCCCAGAAGAACCCCTTTACTCAAAGAGTGGCACATCAGAGCGATACTGAGGTTTGCCCGTGAACATTTGAAAGGTAAAGATGAGTTTTGGAAGTCTGTGCTTTGGTCTGATGAGACTAAACTGGAACTGTTTGGGCACATGGATGTTGCTTATTTTTGGCGAAGAAAGGGAGAGGCCTTCAACCCTAAGAACACATCATGCTGTGGGGCTGTTTTGCAGCCTCAGGCACAGGGANATCCCTCAAGAGACCTGTGCCAACCTAGTAAAGAACTACTCTAAGAGGTTGTTGTCAGTTGTGGCTCAGAAAGGGTACACTATTGACTATTAATGGCCTGTGGGCTAATATTGTTTGACCAACCCATTTTTCACTATTTGCCTAAAAACGTATTTTATTTTCCAAAATGTACCAAAAGCTACTAAATAGCACTGGTGAATGTTTGATTATATCAAGTTTTATCAATGCTGGAAACATTGGGAAGAATTTTAAGGAAAATATTCCATAACTCCTGGGGGGCTAATAATTTAGGCCTCGACTGTAGGTGTCTTTCCAATCAGTGTATAGACGGATATGTGTGTGACCTCAGCTTCCAGTTGGCAATGCACACGGCACATGTTTTATTTTTCTATGTTTGCCCCGGCCACGTTTAACAATGTTGCAGTGTTTACAATTGAAGGCAGCCAGTTTTAAAGCTTACAGTCACACAGCCTATTGGATCTTAGTAAGCTGCCACATGTGATTTGAAAACTCTCCAATAAAACGTTCACTATCAGATATTGAGATCAAGGATTGGTATTCAACCTAACCGGCTTTAATACAATAGAAGCTGCAGATATTAATCCTATGTTTTGAAAGTATAAGCTGTGTAACTGCTTGAATCAATGTCGACAAAAGGCAGATGTTTAGCAAAAGTATTACATTTACCACAGGATTATTGTATTAAAAGATGATTATATGTTTTTGTCAAAATACTGAATTTCACTCAACCTGTTATTGTGGTGAAAAACACAAATTACATGATATAAATGATTAAATTCAAATGAAATGTAATACTAAACCCTTGCATGTGTTATGCATGCGATAACCTTGTCTTTATGATTGAAGCTTAGGTTATAAATAAATAGTATATTTTGTTAACGCAGAGTAAATATCTTGTGCCAGTATTA
>NW_011370600.1:19603-25260 GCF_000735185.1 Notothenia coriiceps
ACTGCTCTCAAAAAAGTAACTAGTTACTTTATTAGTTACTAAATTATAAAAGTAACTTGTAACAAGTTACTTTACTTTAAAAATAATAACAATAAAATTGAAAATGAAATGCTTTCACTGGTATTTTGCTGACTAGTTCTCTGAAGGCAACAGACTCGACCGTTGCGATGGGCAGCATGTCCTCAACAACATACCTGGCAATCAATCTGTTTAGTTGACTCTGGGTGAAATGTGGCGATTTAAAAAAATCGTTTTTTGGCTGTTTATGGTGTTGCTCCATCAGGGTCACTGCCGGTGGTTGAGACGGTGGGGTCTTTGGCGACTAGTTTTATAGCCCCATGTACATTACTTAGGTGCTTCAGGAGATTGGCATTGCTGTTTTTTGATGTGGACAATGCTTTCTGTCCTGCACACAGTTTACATTTTACCGTAATATTTGTTGCGTCCTGTATCCCCACAAATTGAAAATAGTGGTTATATTTCCAAGTTGCAAATGCGCTGCTGCTCTCGCTGATACTTGCATCTGCCATTGTGTGTGTGTGTGTGCTGGTGGTGAGCGTTGCCGTGTGTGTGTTAGCATTAGCAAGTGTTTGTGTGTGTGTATTTTCCCCATAAGGCAAGACCCGCCCAACTCTGTCTCTGATTGGCTTACCCTGAAATGTTACCCCACGTTAACTAATCATCACTCCTCTCTGGTTACTTTCACTTTTCCATGGTGCTGTGAGAGGACATCGCTGTATTCGCCTGTAATTACATCCGCAGGGAGATTTGGTTCAGTTCCATCACATAATGTAACACAGTAACGCACCCATTTAAATCACAGTAACTATAACGGCGTTACTTAATGGGAATAGGTAACTAGTAACGCTATTAGTTACCGCAAAAAGTTGTTGCGTTACAGTAACGCGTTACGCGTTAGTCCCAACACTGGTCCTGACACAGAAACACAGCTGCGGGAGGGGATTCAGCTAGCTGACTGTATATGGGGACGATAGGTTGGGACGTGGGCGGAATGTTGCCAGGAGTTTAATGTAAAGGCAACCAAAATGTCAGTAATGACGTCAGGTCCGCAGGAAATCTGGATCAGCTTTGTTGTACCCCCGTTTTTAGAGATATGGGTAAGGAGGAAAAGAGAGGTTACTTTAAGATTCTCCTTACACACAGAGGACACATATTTATGCATAAAAGACATAAAAAAGTGCATTTTGCATAATAGGTGACCTTTAAAGCATGCTTTATATATCTCATGAGCCATTCATTTATTTCTTTTTTGGTTTTAATAATGAAAAAAAGAGTACAAACTTTATTATGTTCAGTTCCCAACCCTAATTCTCTCTTTATGACGAGAATGCATTCTTAATACAAATATAATTTAGTTTCCTTGCTCTAGTTGTTACTGAGTAGTCCGATTGGCTTTAGTGGCTATGCAAACATCATCCATGTAAAACGAGAGAAACTGAATTTAAGGAGCTATGTTGCCTCAATCACTACTGTCCAGCAGCTGGTGTTAGGAGACAGTGGGCTAAATGCAGGTTGAGCCAGCAGCCTACCACTCCAGCAATCAGCAAATGTGGTAAAACATAGTGGCAAACAAATTACAACGTCATTCTTGTTCTTGTTCTTGAATTCAATCTGGTTTATTAAGAATTATTATGTGTTGACTCGGGACTTGCAAATTGGCGCTGGAGGGCTATGTACAGTATGAGCTGTTCATCGGGGGCGGCCAAGAGGCTCAAAAATGCATCCTGTCTGGGGTCTACTGCCAACGAGAGCTCAAGACATGGGTTTAGGGAAAACCTTGGGGAGGGGTCCCCTTGAAATCGTCCAAAAAACGATGTCATTCAACGGCATTACCTACATTTGGATCACTTTTCATTACAAAAGGATGACATATTTTGTATAATTTAAGCACTTTCTTTGCTAAAGAAATAGTGCTCTGTTGTGTTACAACAAATTCTTTAATACGAATTTGCTTTTTAAACATGTTTTATTTAATTGTTACAATTAATGGCAGTTACTTATTATTGTATAAGGAAAAATACAGTTTGATACTTTAGATAAAATATGTTTTAAATATCAAATTAGTTTTAATTGCCTTCTTATTCTTAATGATTACAATTCTTATGGTTTTAATAGTAGTACTTTTCATTTTCCTTTCCCAAATTCATTTTACTGGGAAGTCCCCTGAGCTGATCGGAGGTTATTCAGATCACCTGTGGTGCAGGGTGTGTATGGGCTCCTGATAAACATTGAGAGCAGCTTGGTGCAGGTTCCCTCTTGGCCAATCAGAGGGTGACAACACTCTTTCTCTAGGGCTTAAGAGAGGTAGAGAGCCTATATTCAGGTTACTCTGTTCCTTCTGAGACTTTAAGTGGGTGCAAAATCTACCATTTATTGCAAACCTCATTTTGTCAGATACTGTAGGCAGTTTATCCGCCAGTAGCTGTTTTTAAGACTGTTTTTTAAATGTATTTTGAGCATTCTGTCAACCTGGCTCGAGTTGATATTCAGGATGACCTTTGCACAAGGTTTTTCTGCAGGGCAGTTGTGAAACCAATAGGCTTTATTTATGTATTATTTTATATGAAAATCTCCTTCACACATGTTCTTATTATTGAAGAGGCATTTGTTTATTATTAAAAAGCATTTTATTAGAATTACAATGACCCATTTCTTCATTATATGATGAAATGTTTGAAAACACAGTTTCAGAAAGAGCAAACTAAAACTGAATGCTGAACATATGAACATAAGACACATTTATGATAAAACTGTAACTGAAAACGGTGTGAAAAGTTTGATGTTCTAATACCAAAAAACATTACATTACATGTCACTTGTTAGACGCTTTTATCCAAAGCGACTTACATACTCAATACTGTGCCCCACAGGAGCAATTTGGGGTGAAGTGTCTCGCCCAGGGACACAATGACATGCTGACTGCAGTGGGATTTGAACCTGTGACCCCCTGTGACCCCCTGATCCGAACACCAACGCACAACCCACCAATGCACCACACGCCTCCCGTAGCATCACAGTAACAACCTGAGGCCAAGATCTGCCCAAAAGTATACCCTGCTTTTTATTTTCTTCAACTCTAAAGAGAAACATGATTATCAAGAAGATCATGCTGTATTGGAAACATTTTGAAAAATGAGACCTTAAACTCATGTTTACTGATGTAATAAATCAAATGAAAAGTAGGTTGTTATTCTGATGAACAATTGGACTCACTTTTCAGAACCCGAGTTAGCCTCCTGGTCATAAATAAAAACATTTCATCACTTCCATACCTCTTCTTTTACATTTTTTGTGGTAGAATATTGCACAAAGCCTTTTCAAATGTACTAGGACTGGCCCATTTGGCTGAGCTGTCAGGGCACACACCACATGGACTGGAAAACCTTAAGCAAGTCCCCAGCTCTCTTTTCCTAGAACAGTTTATGGAAAGCAGCTTTACTTTAAGTGGTGATTAGGAGATGTGCACAATGTCCACACTGTTAAAAGGAAATACTAAACAACTCGCAGATGATAAGCCTTGTGA
The DNA here is from genome assembly GCF_000735185.1 of Notothenia coriiceps. NCBI lineage: Eukaryota > Metazoa > Chordata > Actinopteri > Perciformes > Nototheniidae > Notothenia > Notothenia coriiceps. The sequence continues at coordinate 23,148 of NW_011370600.1, forward strand.
AAATAAAGACAAATAGACAGGTTTAGAGGATGGTAATTGTCCTACAAAGAAATGTCACCACTGAATAGAACAATTGAATTAAAAGATAAAAGCACCCCAAGATAAAAAGGCAGGATGAGGAGTCTTGCAGATGTGTCTGTTTTGTTGTTGGACTTTTAGACTCAGCTCGTGTGGTGGGTTGTTGGTCTCCTCCAGGCACAACATTAACTGTATGAAGACCGGCTTTTTGTAATACAGGGGTTCGAAAGCAGAAATATATAAGTCTATATTTCTTTTAATGGAAATTATTTTATAGTTTTGCTACGCCTTAGTCTAGGGTTGAAAGATAAAATGAGAAAAGCGTTTTCTTTTAGACGTCTATCATACTTGTTTTTTCAACCAGAGAAGTCGCCCCCACTTCTGGCCATTACCGAGAATGCATTAAAGTTTAAGACACTTCTGTATTTGGTTAATTTTTAAGACTTGAAGGTCTTTAAATATATTCTATGAATGTATTTTCCTGTTAGCAGTTGGAAGTTGCTTTACTGCACATAGCATGTTCCTACCATTTGTTGTCAGCACAAAATGGTTGCAGTTTTTATTTTAAAGGTCATCTATCATGAAAAATGCACTTTTTTATGTCTTGTATACATTAATGTGTCCCCGGTGTGTAAGGAGACTCACAAAGTGTCAGAAAATACAACCCTATCTCTTTTCCTCCTTATCCAGATCTCTAAAACGGGGGTACAATGGAGCTGATCCAGATTTGCTGCGGTCATGACAACATTACTAAAATGAGGGCTGGCTCTACATTGAACTCCTGGCAACGTTCCGCCCCAACCTATCGTCCCCCATCAGAAACAATGCGCAATATGTTTGGGAAGTAATATGGTCTGTGTTTACGTTAGCAAGTAGGCATGGGCGGTATCATTTTTTTCATACCGTCATACCTTGCTGACATCATACCGTGGTATACGGTATATGACGGTATCAGTCCCAATTTAAGGGGGTCAGCAAGGTATGACGGTATGAAAAAAATGATACCGCCCATGCCTACTTNTTCAGTTATGCAACTGGTTGATGGTTTTGTAGTCGAGGTCGGACGGTTTTTAAAACGAAAGCATTTACGTGCTAAACATTCACGCGAGTAATCCAATTAATCAAATGGAAATAAGGTTTTTAACACATGCACGGAATAATATTGCCAAACTAGTTAGTGAATATAGCAAACTTTATTCAATAAGTCAAGTATTTACTCCCGGAAAATGTTTATGTATGATGATATATTGTTAACTTAGCTCACTATGGAAACAACGTCGGACATCTACAAACGCGTCCTGTATCCGATCTCAAAATGTGCCATTTGCACAATGTGTCATGTATGCAGCCCTTGTTTTGCACTTGCGCGCACGTCGCGGCACTTTGCGAGCGTCTACCGGCTCGGGCTGCATTTTACACCGAACATATAATATACCGTTTGAAACATCTATTTGCCGCCGAACGCCACCTCACTCAAGTCGACCCAAGTCATAATGTCAGTGGCGGCTGGGGGGAAATATTTTTGGTGGGGCTGTTGATATAGTGAGTAAAAAAAATGTTTTGGGAGAAATGACCCCTTAAATTGGGACTGATACCGTCATATACCGTATACCACGGTATGATGTCAGCAAGGTATGACGGTATGAAAAAAATGATACCGCCCATGCCTAGTATGTGTGTTGCATGCATGTAGCAGGTTCTGTGTGTAAACTGCCCCACCCCCTCGCACACCGACAGGGGAGAGAGATCTCTTGTCTGGATTGGAAAGATCTAAAATAAATCCTAGACGCACTTTGTAGTCTTTTTGCATATTAGAAACGGAGTTGGCGACAGTAAGACTGCGATATAATGTTTGTGTAGATATAATACATATGACATCTATTGTTTAAATGTCTCCAGTACCGATAAAAAGATCGATAACGTTGGACGTTAACGGTACCACGGTCTTTAATAATTCAGCCCCGGGCCCCGTTAATACGGGGGCTCGGTACCCATCCCTAGTTTTAATTATTACATCATCAATATTACATTTCAAATAACCAAGTACTTGGTATCTCACAAAGAGCAAGTGGCTAGTGCTGCTAAGAACATACCT
>NW_011370600.1:27644-33235 GCF_000735185.1 Notothenia coriiceps
TTAATTTCAGAATAATATATTATATGTTTTGATTATAATTATTAATGCATGAATGCATTATCAAAGCTGGTAAAGGTACAGTTAGTTTGAATGACTTTGTATACTGCAGGGTGGATTGTGAATTTACTCCAGGTGTAACTAAAGTCTTATTTAAGAGTTGATTACATTTCACATCATTAATCCAAATCTGTAAAGTAACTAAAGGAATTCAATAAATGCAGTTTTCGAAGTGGGGAGGAGCTAGGGGGAGCTTGGCTCCCCTGAAGGCCGACTTTGAGATAAATAGGGGGAGCCCAACAAAATCGTGCACATTTGTGTCACACAGATTAGAAATGTTGAGTTTCTGCAAATAAAAGTTCTTGAAATAAATAATAGTCATTGTTCATTACACTTTCTGAATATTTGTTTTATATTTGTGAATATTTCTGGGTGTTGGCATCTGTATGTGGCGGCGCTGCATACGAGCGCTCACATCTACCAATGGTGTCGTGTTCTCTGTCCTTTAAGATGGAGCTGAATTCCCCCAAGGTGATAAAATGTGATAGTTTCAGCTCCTTCTGTACATTATTCCAAGCAGTGGGGGCAGCATGTTTAAAAGCTGTTTTACCAAGTTCTGTTCTTACTTTAGGAACCAGCATCTGAATACAATTTTGGGAGCGCAGGCCATATAGACTTTCTCTATTACACATAAATGTGCAAATGAGGGAACAAGCCCAAGTAGAGATTTATAAATAAAACCCAACCAGTGGGAAAGTCTGCGAACAGACAAAGATGGCCAATTAGCAGCAGCATATAAAGTGCAATGGTGTACCCGATATCCACACCCAGAAATAAAACGTAAAGCACAATGGTACACAGTATCCAAACTCTTTAGGCAGTGGTCAGAGGCATTCATATAAAGCAGATCACCATAATCCAATACAGGTAAAAACATTGCAGAGATCAAATGTTTCCTTGTCTGAAAGGAGAACAAGATTTGTTTCTATCAAAGAAACCTAATATAATTTTTAGCTTTTTTTGTAGTGGAGTGAAAGTACACGATTTACCTCTGCATTGCAGAGGAGTAGTAGTACAAAGTAGCATAACATGGAAATAATAATATCTCAAAAGTGTACTTCAGTACAGTGCTTGAGTAAATGTACTTAGTCACTTTCCACCTCTGGTTAAATGTCTATAAAAGAGCAAAGTTACCAAGAGAGTTGGGATTAACAGTTGCTGCAATAAATAAATAGATAATCTGCACCAATGATTAAACACAATGTTTGAATCAACACTCAAACACAGTTACCTTTTGCAGGATAACTCTATGTAGACTATGTTTTTTTGTCCACCATGTGTTCATCAAGCAGTGTATGTACAAATGATCCACTCTCTACAACAAAATCAACAACAATATGCCTCATTATACCATTCATTCCCCTTTCGGTTAGCTCTGCGGCTGTATCCGGGGAGGATGAGCTGCTTGCAGCCCGGTGGCGTGACCACCCTGTCGGACACATTAGCGTTCTTATAGCCAGGAGGAGCCTGGTAGTAATTCTGCCTGTCAGCTGCGGCCAGTGCATATTTGCTGCTAATGCTGAAGGATTATCAGTGACTTATGGATGAACAGAGGGGGGGAAAAGGATTCACAACTGCCTCTGCAGCTCCATAATTCATCTGTAATTGATACAGTGGTGATGACTAACGCTAATAACTACAGCTGTTGTTAACATGGCGTATGGTGTCTGCAGGATGATGTCATTGATGAAACTCCATATGCTTTCCAAAGAGGAGTTATGGTTTTAATAAGGAGAAGAGTTGCAGATTTCAACAGGTTATACGATTGGATAAAGTGAGTATGATGAAATCGCTTTAGTGAACTTTCAAATATTTAATTTCATATGCTTGATTAGAAAATAGTGGCAAGCAAAAATGTCAAGAAAATAAGACAAAAGGGACGATGGAAGTGTGGTCAGCTTCCTATCACACCAGGATGCCTCATTGTGGTAACATTTAAAAATAAACGTCAAATCTTGATTTAATAAAGCAGGATTAAATGCAGTAGTCTGTCGCTCCAGCTTCCAGGCTTCCTCCTCTCAACTCTTAAACACATGTGTTGTGAATTAGCTGGCTGGCAACAGTTGTAATCTGGAGTCTTCCTCCAATGGACGTGGCCCAGGCAGACTTTTACTCATTCCCCGCTGACAGATCTTAGTGGAAAGTCTGTGTCCAGTTGTGCTGTAAAAACCCTCCAAACCTGACCACAGGTGATCAGAGAGAGAAACACGTCAGTAGTAATGACAACATCCTGATATAAGGACACGCTGTTACTGTAAGTTAGCATGCGAGGGGAAAAATAGTGAATTAACTCTTTATAGGATTCACAAATCACTCTACACAGACTGCCTCATCTGACACAATCTGTTGCCGGCCATCAACTGTAGTGACGGCGAGTTCCTTGTTAGTTTTATTGTAACTCCCTTCTGATCTGTATGTCAAAGCACCTCATTAATAAGAGCTCCTTGTGCAGTAGCATGTGTTTCCAGTTATTCCAATAATCTGCTAGCCACCGAGGTGCGTGATGGGGTGTCTTTGAAAATTCAGTGACAGCTTTATGACTTTGTTGTGAGATGCGCAAATGAGAAGGCGAGTGATGACTAATGTTCAAGCACACTCAGACTTAAGGTTGTTTCTAATGTTCTTTTCAGCTTTTAGAAGATTATAGTCCCTCTTGACACCTGCTGATTCAGCGCTTTTAAAATGCAGCATGCCAGACTCCATCGAATTTACTCACTGAGTTACTGTTTGCTAAGTAGTGACTTAAAGCTTAAAGCACTTTCCCTTGGATACATTCACTGCCCTCTTGTCACCTTGTTAGCAGCTGTCTTTAATATGAAGGAGTGGTTTGATGTTTTTTTTAAAGAGAACAATCTCTTTATGACACTGGTTCTGCCCACAATGATTAGATCACAGTTATTATTACATGTTTTACCTGGTTGATTAAAGGTGCTACCTTTGGTGTATGGTATGTTAAATGTTCTACATATTATCTGATTAATGTACACATGAATAACATATATTCACATACTGAAAAGTCATGTTCCTTTAGAAAGATCAAGCACCGTAACTAGTGTTACGGTAACAACTGCAGATTTTTAAAGTGTGTTTTAATTATATGAAATGGTTCTGTATTATGTACTGTACTCAGTATTTTTGTCCGATATTGTTTAAATGTATAGATTAATCTGCATTATCTGAATGTTTTCTTTCCGTTAACAATACTAGTGTCAGGATTCTCATGTTATGTCACGTTTGTAGTTTTGTATGTCTGGTTATGGGTGTTTTCCTACTTGTATATTGTCTGGTCCTTCTTCCTGTGTTTTTCCCCTGTCATTAGTTTCCCTGGTGTGTCCAATTGTCTGATTGTGTTCACCTGTCGCCCTTGTGTTTCTCCTCCCCTGCCCGGCTGTTTCGCGTCTTGTGATTACCCCTCCCTGTATTTAGTCTTGTCTCTTCCTGTGTTCAGTGTTGGTTCGTCTTTTGTTTGTGACTGAGAACCAGGGGGGTTTTCTGTTTTGTCCAAGTTGTCTAGATTATCCTTGAAATAAAGGCATTTTCTGCGTTATCTACATTTACTGTAGGTCCTGCTTGCTTCACTCACCGTAACAACTAGATTTGTTTAGTGGTGAGTCAAACCTTCCCTTAGGAACATAGTTATTACATTACATTTGTGAGCGGAAGGTTGTTCATTAACCCCGTTTTAGTATGCTTGTAGGCCATCAACACCCCCCCACTGCTCCGTTCCACTGCAGTATAACCCATGACCTCTCCATGCTGCAAGGCATAAAGTATGTATATGTGGATGAGTAGGGCATTGCAGGAAAATAACCTCCTCTCCGTGAGACTAACTAACTCATAAATGCAAGTTTAAATGCTTACTTGCATCCTGTATGCCTTTCCTGCTCAAACTGCATCAGTCTGTCCCAAACAGTGTATAAACAGTCAATGGTAAAACATTACATGATGACAGACAGCAGAAAGTACATAACACAGTGTGCACATGTCAGATTGTGAGTTGAAGTTTGTGACCATTCCAGACGTCTCTTCGCTGCTTCCCCTCGATGGCTTTAACACATAATCTCCATCCTGGCAATCAATGATCATTTCTGAATCGTATGGCAAACCGCAACGCAGAAACGATCTGCGCTTGTCTGCATTTCTCCTGTTACATGATGGTTGCTTGATGTCTGTACACGAACATGTGGCAACACTTAAAGATCTTTTTCCACTGGTGCGAGAATCGGTCATGGCTTTCTTTCTTTCCACTTCATGGAGTTCAAGGCCCCAGGCTTTTCCAAACATGATGGAACTGTAAACCTGTGTATTCTGAATATCAGTTGTTTAGAAAGACGCTGTGATTGCAGAATGGTTAGAAGAGTCAAGAAGACCGTCATGTCACAGCAGGGTCCCCTCACATTTTTGTGATGGTTAAAGACGTTATTTATCTTGATTTATTGTCATCATGTTTAGTACTTAAAGCACTTTGTAGTCAGGTTAAAATGGTTGGTTACAGTTTTAAATATTGTCCTGGAGTTTAAAATACTGTACCTTGTGACCCCTCGAACCCTTAAAATAGCAGTGTCTACTTAAAGACCTCTTACAATAGGTCATAAATATATATTTTGAACGCCTAAAGACGTGAAACTATGCAGCGTTTAATAAAAAAATGCAAAGATGACTAGAAAAGTCAGATCTTGTTCAGCATTAGAAAACTTTTGATCACTGAGATTTATCTTATGAAGCCTTTGAAGGCACATGGGACCAATTGCCTTACACACTAAGCTGAGACCGTTGAGATTTAAAATTGATCGCCAAAACAACATTGGAATTCATGTCTAATATGACGGCTTTAGACATTTTGCAGTATATTGAACTTATAACCTGATGGTGTTTTCATGTACAAACTGTATTCATACACAACACAGCAGCTTTAAAGGCATGCAGTAGGTACTGTAAAGCATGTGCATAATGATTTACTGCTCCAGCTATGAACGTGTGTGGAAGGCATCTCAGCTGTGGACATTATGAGTCACAGAGCCCAGATGGCTCTCAGCTCTGCCTCTACAGGTAGTGGCAGAACTGTCTGGAGGCGGCACCATGGAAAGTGTGGTTCTGTGGTTCATTTGAAAGGACAACAGGGCAAGGCCAACAAAGGCACCTTTTAGTTTTACTGCAGCTCTGGTTACAAGAGGACATCTGAATAACTTTATCCTGGAAACCCCTCGGACCTGTGGATGGTCTCTCTTTTAACGTACGACTACTAAACAATGAAATTACGGCAATATGACATTACATTGCATTTAGCTGTAATGTTATATTGCCTTAATTTCATATAAAAATGTACTTAACAGTAACGTCACCCACAACAACTTTCCTTTTTAAAGAGTTGCCAAGCTATGCCCATAGAATAACTACTAGAATTTCAACCCTGTCTCCTACAAATTACGTTCCCACAGAATTAAACTGCATTCTCAATTACGTTTAGCTAGAGACGTATTTTCTCCCACGTTAAGTTTCTTATGAACGTATCTTTTTTTTTTTTACAAGTTTAT
>NW_011370600.1:33280-42646 GCF_000735185.1 Notothenia coriiceps
ACTTTTTGAACCCGTGTCAACGGAGTTGTCACGAATGTTCTGTAGATGGGTTATACACAACCATATGGAGGTGGTATTTGCAGTTTAAGACGTGTAAAAGAATATGATAGATGTATGTATTCTCATATTAATTACACATATTATAGTAATTTTATTCACGAAGTGATTAATTGTAACATCCTTTCCGTTATATAATCTGAGCATTCATGAAACAGTCCGGAATTATAGACATCTATCTATGGCGGGTTTCGAAAAAAGAATAAATTTCTCTGGAATTGATTTATAAGAATTTACAAACTTATTTCAATTAAGCAAAAAAGACAAAACGTGTAGGAGGATCCTATTGGAAACATGTGAGTCGTGATTGACAAAATTTGTAGGTAGTGGTTCGAGTTCGGACTCTTAGAACCCCTTTAGACAAGCACCCAAACTACCACAATAGTCGTTAGCAGGGAATTATCCGATCCAGACAAAGGGCCACTGAAATAAATGCCGATTTTTCGTAGATTTTTCGGTTATAATATCTTAAATTTGCTTATTGTCTTTTGACTGTCCTTTAGACACAGCAATAAATCAACTCATTATTTGTCACACAGTAAATCTTTGGCCTGCGAGACGTCGGTAGGGTCTTTAGTCGCTCGCAGACCAGAAAGTGAGGTTTTAAGGGGTGTGGTGCGCGGAAGGCGAGGGCAAGAACCGAGGCCATTGACGAATCTAGTTGAATTCTGTGACCATGAAACGCATGAACGCATGGTACGACTCTTACCTACGACGGAAGGATGTAGGTCCTGTCCAATTGGCATGTTGGGTCGTGCAACGGTGAGGCGAGGAGTGCGGTTTGTCGAGCGACGTGGCGTGAACGCTCCCTGGGTTCAAGGTACGGTTTTTGGAGCACCTAAACGATAGGACCGAGGTTTTACCACCTTTACTCGAGGTAACTTAGTCCTGGCGTCTTTCGATTGGTATAGAAGGCCAGTCTGAACTTTTGAGTAGAGAATCTTGAGGTGAAGCTCGCTAACTTATGATTGTTTCGTGAATATATGATTATTTCCGACCGGAATAAATTTTCTGGTCAACTCATCGTGAATTACAACCGGATACTTTGCGACTACATGAATATACTAAGACAAAAGAGTTTCAACATAGAGGACCAGGCTTTACGGAATAACATTTCAGCGAAACCTATTTTCGCAGTCGATTTACGTTTACATTACATTACATTACATTTTATTATTGTTAATCCTTCCTTTTTTTCTAAAGTATGTCTAAAGTCATAAACTCCGAGATTTCGGGGTGAAGAAGGAGTAGTCTGCCCTTTTTTTAGACTGTATGCTAAATTTTATTTTTGTATTTATTTTTCTATTTTTGTAGACCGTACATTAAAAATGCAAATCTTATTATCTTACCAAAACTTATTATTCTACTTCTCATTTTTAATCAGTGAAATGTCGGGCGGGTGAAAACCCCCACCGAGATTTAATATAAATATTACTGATAATAGTAATATATTCGCTCTGTTATTTACCGTTTATTACATCTTTTTGAATAAAGTTTCTATGCAAACGTATTCTTTGCATTGCACCCTCTTGTATATAAAGATCTTCTATACATCTGTTTTTGCATAAACTCTATGCAGTCTTCTTGCATTGCACCTCTTTATGCAAAATCGATTTGCATTCATCTACGCATCAAGACACCTTTGCATAAAAATCTCTGTCCCAACTTTATATGACAGTACGTAATAATACATAAACTTTTTATTAATAAGTTGATAGAAGTGACGTCGGATTTGTTTAACACCATACGTGAATAGTAATAACTATCGGTCAGACCTCGGGTCTCTGTTTAAACCTCCCGTTTCCATATTAAAATGAGTAATCGGTGAATAACAAGATCAAGATATGACATTTGGATAATGAGTATTAAATTATAATGGTTTATGGAGGGAACAGGAAAGGTCGTTCTATTTGACTGACGCGTCTGTAACAAGTCTTGAGAGGACGTTGTTATTGTTTATGAGAACGTCGTCCAAGTTATAATTATCTCGGTTACACACCCTACCTCGTTAGGCGCGAAGGTTCCACGGAGTAAGCTAGGGAGAGTCTCTACAGTCAATCAAAGTGACTACTACTCCCTGTGTGGACTCCTACCTCACCTGTGCCACCAGGGTTCGCACTCAAGGACTGGGGAGTGAATTACCTTACGGACTCTACTTCTTTTTGTAGTGCAGGTCGTTGACAAACACGGGTAGCCGCCACACTGAAAGGTCGTCGAGGACACAGTGTTAGACTTAGATTTACATTATTACCAAGAGATTTATTTCTATATTGATTGTGTGTTTAATACTTTCATATTTTATATTCGGAAAAACCACATAAATTAGTACGTTAACCAGTGTTAAATTACTACACGGAAGATGTATAAAGTGTATTTGTCTGTTACTTTTTGTACACCAGAAGTACCGGACTATTGATGATCACATACGTAGACGGTTAATCCATAAGATTTGTCTCATCCACACAAGCTTAGGATAAAGAACTTAAACTTTGTCTATTTGTTATTTTTTTTTCACTGTAATGGACAACACAAGTTGAAGCGGTTTTGACATGTACAAACGGTGTCCTCGGTGTCTTGTGGAACTTGACAGGGGTCTACAACCGGTGTCTTTTCCTGTTTTGTACCGCCGGACTTTTGCTGTATTGTCTTAACTACACTGTAGTTGTGTAATGATATAGTCAATAAACCTTAGAAAATACTTGAAATCTTGAAAGGGATGTGACAAATAGNATGATATGTCAATAAACCTTAGAAAATCTTGAAATCTTGAAAGGGATGTGCAAAATAGTTATTATATACAGTTTTTAATTAACTATTAGTAGAGAATAACGAGTAATTAATATACTTTATAGAGATCTGCAGATAAGTGTTTAGCAAGCACCAACTATCAAATATCTCTCCTAATTGTTGGCACTTGAAAATCACCTTCCCTGAAATGTACTCAGGTGTAACTAAAGTCTGCTTTAAGGGTTGTTTATATTTCACATCATTAATCAGAATCTGCAAAGTAACTAAAATAAATGTAGTGGAGTAAAAATACCAGGTTAACCTCTGAATTGTACTGGAGTAGAATTACAAAGTAACAATGAGCTGTCATGTGGGTATATATTAATGCTGCGCATTATGGACACAAGCGATTTTTACCCATTTAGTAATTACATGTTTTAAATGTGTACACACCAATGTGTTTCCTATCGCCTAAACCTCCAGGGCTGTACACAGTTTAATACTGTCAACTTCTAATTTTGGGGAACACGAAAACGTCTTTTAAAACTACAATTCCCAGTAGAGACGTGCCATAGAGTTGCGAAACACAATAGCCAGCATGTGTAGTTCTGGGGGGGCGTTCGAGTCCAGTTTTGAATAGTCTGCCGAGGTTTCGTTCCATTTCAAAGAGCTTGACGCTCGGCGTAACCTTGGCGCGCTGCCACTCCAACATCCAATCCCAGAGCTTGAAGATTAATCACGGGGTTTGTCAACGGGACTGTAGTCCCAAACGATAGCTGGGGATTGTGGGTAGTGTAGTGTCTTCGGCCATCCTAAACTGATTTTTTTTCCGGATATCATATGGCATTAACAACACCACATCTGGCGTCACAGAGATCTTCTGTTACTGTCCTTTCTTCTTAGAGGAAGTACAGAAACACGTAACTCTGGATTTGTTTTAATGTTTGAGGTGCAATAAACGACACAGCAGCTTTTTGGCATGTTAAAACTATTATTTTCTGCCTCGCTCATGAGAGTAACAGCTGGCGAAATTACAGCATTCCCTACTGATTTCAAATGTGTGCTCTAAAATGATATTTATAAATGACTATTATCATTATTATAAGCAAGAAAATAAATCGCAAAGATATGTAGAAAATAAACGTATTTAAGATACGTTCATAAGAAACGTAACGTGGGAGAAAATACGTTTCTAGAAGTTATGTAGAAAATAAACGTATTTGAGATACGTGTATAACGAACGTAACCTGGGAGAAAATACGTTGTTAGCTAAACGTAATTGAGAATGCAGTTTAGTTCTGTGGGAACGTAATTTTTAGGAGACAGGGTTGAGAATTATATGCACTTTAAATTAAGTTACTGCTTGTGGTGTTTCCATTTTAAATACATTTAGGAAAAGGTTTTTATGAAGTGAAAGCGGTCATGGCTGCCATCATGAAGTTAGCACCAGAAAAAAAAGGGAATGAAAGCCTTTGCACACAGGCTTACTATCTTTCTCTCTTTTATGAAACCATTTCCAACAATAAAATCAAGTTCCAGGAAACAAAAGCATTGTTTGGAGTCAACGAATCAGAGGAATATGAGACTTTACAAGGCGGTGCAACCTCTCATGGAAAGCAAAGTGGAGATAATGTTAATGCACAATGATGGCCAATGAAATATATCCTTTTTAACACACATGTGTTTTAGTACTCACACGTCACACAGTACATCACAGGATGGTTGTTGTATGGGATTAGTTTTGTTTCATAAAGATAAAGGAACACTTTCTCAGAATCAAGCAAAACTAAGAGTTTAAGAGAAAAAAAAACTGAGTCAAGCAAAATAAATTGAATTTCAAAGATAAAATTATAAGCTGCAAACAAATCATTTGTGTAATCATGTAAACTATAAGCCTTTTTTCTTTGTTTTAACATATATTTTGGTTTGCAGTTCTCTTTGCTTCTTTCTCAATGATCAGACTTTTGCTCTCGCTGCAGCTCTCTTGTGTTGCTTTATCTTTATGAAACAAAACTAATCCCATATCCTTATTGTCAACCCACAACTCAATAATGAGTGATTATAATTCTGAATATACCTTAAACATATACATTTCCCATTGGGGCCATACTTTTAACTTGGCTCTAGGCAATGGCAATGGCTTTTAGTCCACCACTTTGGTCTTGACTCAAATGTCGGCAAAGATATTCATGATCCCGTGAAGATGAACATTAACCCTCTGTAATTTCTATTTTCCTCTGTATAATTTCTATTGCCACAAGAAGGTTTTTAATAATGAAATCGCTCAACTAAGATGGTGATCAGTAAGTAAGCATTACACATACGTTATTTAGCATCATTTTGTAAGCATGCATTTTGAAGTCTTACAAAGGTCAGGTTTTTGATGTCGGTCTGTAAGAATATTTTTTCTAGAGAAGACATCCCGTGCAGGCAGCCTGTGACCAGCTGTGGATATCCCCTTTGATGTTTTTGTCCTTAATTCACAAATTTAAATGTTCAGTTGCAGAAGTCCAAACACTGATCGAAGGTAGTACAGCAATCAGAATCAATTATGGCTTCTGGTTCTGAAATTGTGTGGGAAAACACAACATTGAAGAACTTTAAAAGTATTGAACAGCAACCGTTATCAATTGAAATCTGAGGCTTTCTTTTAATACCCATTGTCCATTGAATGAAAACCAACACATTTAGCGTTGGTTTCAGCCCAACAGATGCTAAGATTACCTTCAAAGACTTTGTAAAACTTCATTAAGAAATAAAGACCAGACATTCCTTATACCGCTAATCAGGGCAAGAAAGCTGGTAGCGTTTGCCCTTTACTGGAGCACAAATTCAAGTACTCTATTGGTTCTATTTTCAGCATTACAAGCTCCCTCCTAATGCTAAATTAAAGGGTGAGTCAGGATGTACCCTTCTTGGAGTAATTATAAGCATTCCCCGACACTGTAGCCGACAGAAAGCCAAAAGGCTAGTAACCGCACTCTGAATGTACATGTACGTACGGATGCAATAATGAGCCAGTGATTCATCAACACTTCTTCAGTAGCCTATGAGCAGATGAAACATTTGGTCACTTAGGTCGCTCAGGCCTGTTAAACACAATTGCAGTATGCATTAATCCCCCATAATAGCGATAACAGTAGGAGGGATTAGATGGTACTGCCTGTAACATTTAGAACATGTCAAACACTGAGGATTACTACATTTCCAGCTCCAGAAGAGGCAATTAATTTTTGTCCATGTCACAGAATGCAAATGCAAAGAGGTGCTGACATTTCTGCGAAAACTTTGATTGCATATAGTTTTCAAGCTGGTGTCTAAAACAGGAAGTTCACATATCAACTGATGGACTTGTTCTCTTTTGTTTTATCCCAGAGTTCTGTATATAAAGTATTGAAGAATTTCAAGACTCTTTGTAATTATTTACAGGGTGACAGTCCTGTTTTAGTAATGATGACCTAACACCATGTAACAAGTTGGGAGAGTCAAAAGGTCAAATACGAAACAGGCCCGGACCACCAACAGAGAAAGTGCTGTTCTTTGTTCCGTCCAGTATCCTTTTTAGCTACCGTAACCATCAAACCTTGAATACGAGCTACAACTGCCCTGAGGCTCCCATGTTGCTGAGTGGCACTTTTGTGGCCGTGGTTAATGGGTAGACGATGCTCCGAGGGAAAATTAGGAAATTGGTCATGCCTCCCATTCTCTGTCTCCGAGCCAAAACACCAGGGATTCCTCTTTCATGGATGCAATGGCCCTCATTGTTAACTACTGCTGTAATGGCCCGTTATTGCATTCTGTGACTTTTTCTTTTTTCGCATTGTTGAACTGTTGAGGGCTAACAAACTAACAGTCTGAGTAAAACTCAGCACCAAGGGCAAGATGTTCTCATTCCTAGCATTTACATTTGCATTTCAATACTTGTGTGAAAGATTTATGATTCAAAAGTAGGATAAGTTGATGTTAATTTGAGGAACAATTTAATTCAGTTCTCATCCTCAAGCTACGTGAACTGGAGACATTTGGCAAGAGTACATTATCGATACATCCAGTAGCTTTGATTTGAGTTTTCTTTGGAATATAACTATGTTGGTCTCCATCAATCCTGTAGACAATATATGGCTCTTAAACTGGTGTTCAACAGCTGATTTTCAGAGCCATGAGAGTCAACCAAAACAGTACAGTACAGTTCAATTTACCAAAACAAGGAGCTATAAGACGATAAAAATGTTTTGTCAAGCATTTTGTACATTATATATCACAACATTATCCAGCATTTGCAAATTAAACCAATTCTACTCCCGTAACCGATGCCTAACACAAACTAAGATTACCCCAGTCCTCCTGCTGAGTTGAGAATAGCTTTATAAGATTCTAATTATATGACCATTTATACAGGTGTTTTATTGAGGAAGCCAAAGCAGCCTTGGCTTTAAGAAAAGTATCTTGTCTGGAGCTTTCCCTTTTGCTGCTATAAGCATATAGCAGAGCCAAATCTCTTCAGAGAGCAACCTCAATCCTTCTCCTGCGTCATCCCTCAAAAGAGGTTTAAAGTAATTAGGAAAACATTCTGGTTGTTTCTTGCTTCTTGCCATTTAATGGTATTGGCTTGGAAGAATGTGATCTTTCACCCTCTGTTCAATGTTGCTTCAGCTAATTCTGGAAGGAGAACAGCAAGAGAAATGTGGTTTGAAACCAAAAATAATAATGATAATCTCAATTCCTGGCAATGTTTCTGGGAGTGTGGGTATTGTACCTCCATCGTTTATGGTGTAATCCTAAGGGGAGCCTTTTAATTTCCCATCAAAGTAAACCCCAAAGTCCAGGGCCATTGCATGGAACAGGAATTGGTTTGCATGTTACCCACAGAGAAGTTCATTCTTTCTCCTTTTGCACCGTTGCCATGTTCCCACACATTTAAGTACAGCATTAATCATATACTGTTCGGGTTAAAAGAGACAGGAAAACACTTACCAAAACAATTTATGACTGCATGAAGGCTAGACAAAATGGCATTTCTCTTTTTGTCTAAATTGTGACAAAACCTATCATTTGGCTTCTGTTTTTGCTTTGCATCTACCTGCGACATACTTGTCGTGTTTTCTTTGAAGCATTAGCAATCCCCCTAACCTCATTCTGACAAAAGTCTACTAAATATTTGTGCACCAAAGTTCTGAGTCCTTTGACAAAAGTGTATCTGACAGAAATTGTACAGTTCAAATATACTGTAGTTCAAATTTGCCAAAAAACACACTTCAACCAAGCCTGGAAATATTTTGTAAAGCCTTCTTGTATTTGTATGATTTCCATATGTGAGTGATAGTTAAAGACATCGAAAGAACTGAATGAATGAAGACCATTCTCTCCATGATTTAGTTGGTTCATGCTTTACCAAAACCAAAGCCAAGATGATTCAAATCAAACAGCCCAGTTGGACATCATGATGTAAGATCAGAGCCAAAGAAAGATTCACTCTCCTGCTATTTCTGGTTTCCCAAAAAAAGAGACTTTACTGGAATGATTGTGGAAAATGACACAAGAGGAAGGTCTTAACTGGTTCCAATGATTCATGATTTTTTTCTGAAACTTCATGTGATGGATTGTAATTACAAGTGTATATAAATGACCAGTTAGGAGATGTTTAAGAGAGTGGAAAGAGGGGACAAATGCTATAAAAACTTGAGCTGTGCTTTATAAGCATATGCAAAATTGAGCCAAAGAAAATCACCACTTTGTCAGAGTAACAGAAATGCACTGCAGGTCCCAGACCTCCAAAAAATATCACATTGTAGTGTAGTTTCAATCAGTTATCAATCACCAGTCCCATGCAGTGCTTTGATTACAATATGTTATTACAGCTGATATGTGAGATGCAAAAGTGCATACAGCATCATTTTATGGATTACAGATTTTCCCTGTGCCTAAATAAAGAGCAACAAGAAAGAACTCCCTGCTCCCTAACGCTGGAAGTTAAACTTCCACAGCAGATGGAAAATTTGAGTGGATGAAGAGCAAACAGTGGAAAAATGTCCGGCTATGGTTTGAACATTTCTAATTGAAGCAGACAGTGCCCGACTCCAAATACAAGGATCCCTTTTTCTGTACCCGCTTCACAGCAGGCATGGGAAACTTTCAAGCCATAAATAAATAAATCAATAAGGGTGTAAAACCTCAGAACAGCGCCAAGGCAGATTTACACGGCCAACTAGTTTAACAAAAAGCAGACATTATATTATACAAATAATCGTATTCAATTAAGTCTAACCCTAAAGTCTAACCCTAACCCGAAAACATCTCACTGTTCCTTTGGTCTGCTCAGTTTTAATTTGGCGAAGTGACAAACGAAATGGATTGTGGGTAGTGGATGTGCATTTAAAGATGAACCTTGTTACATACTACATAGGGCACGTTTGTTTTTCTTAGCTTGTGCTTACATTACATATAACAGAGTGTAAAGCTGGCACCGTCTTTTAAAAAGTGTTCCAGTGCAGATGACTGAATGAGCTGCTATGTTTCCACCATTTACCATAGGCTTAAGCATCAATTGAATAACCATTTAAAAAAAAAAAAAAAAAAAAAAAA
>NW_011370601.1:0-1507 GCF_000735185.1 Notothenia coriiceps
TCTTACAGTTTCTCATCAAGGGGGGGTCTCCTGTCCCCGGTACAAACACACTGCCTGAGGAAGGCTATGTGTATTTATTTTGTCATTAACCTTTTTCGGACCACTTATTTATTTATTTTGGTGAAGATCCGACCTCCATGCTGCTACTCTGGTTCAAACTGCATCCACCAAACAATATGATTTATCTCGACCTCCCCAAAATAACCACAATCTGACACGATGTGAGATGTCTTTTTTAGCTGTTCTGTCGTCATTTCCTGCTATCTTCTTCATAAAGTCAGTCAAAATGAATGAATGAATGGGCGTTTCTTTGACTATTTATAGGCAAATATGGGCGCTACGTGAAGCCCGCAAAAGCCGCAACGCATTTCGAGTCGATTGGGATTTATAAAGGGAAACCGGCGTACGCACTTCCCTCGCCGGTACGCAATGTTCGGTGATTCGGAAAATGTCGGAAAATGTATGTACCTATTTTTCGGATTTCTACTACGTAAGCAACCTTCCCACGTGAATCCTACGCACGGCGTTATACATGAGGCCCCTGGGCTTTAAGGCAGAGGGGCCAGACGGAAAAGTCTCCTCAGTGAAATGCACATGAAACTTGAAAAAACTCACCTACAGGATTCTCAGACTGTAAGAAACTAGTTTAACTGGTCTGATGAAACCAAGACTGAAATTGTTGTTCCTAATTCTAAGGCTCAAGCCACGAGGAAACCAGGCAGGCACACACACGCAGACATATGGACAGACTGTATATTATAACTAATTATCATTAGTTTTTCATGGCCATTAAATCCGAGCTGTGCACTATTTATAGCTTCAGAGAAGAAACATCTGAGCAGTAAAGACTCAGCATGAGCTCACTGTTTAGGGTCCCGGACCCTTATTTAATTAATATTCCAAACAATTTATGCTTAACCGGAACTGCACTTAACAAAAAGGAATACAGAGTAATTGTCCAATTAGAGGAAAAAATGTCAGAGGGACAGAGGGAGAATGGAGGGAAGAAGGTTGGAGAGGCAGAGAAAAGCGAAAACAGATGAAAAGGATTTAAACCAATTAAAATCGTCCAAAAGCATCAGAATCGTCACTGCAAGCAGCCGAGCAGAATGGCTGCTTTCATCCTCTCCAGTGTGCTTAAGAGGAACTTCTTATTTGGATCCAGCCACAATGCCTGAGGGCAGGTTCAACACGGTGCAGCCTCACAACAACAAATACTGCTACTCTTGATGGGAGAAAGAGAAGAAAATATACAGCCATAATCTCAGAGAAAAGCAAATTGAGTGAAAATCATCACAAGCTTTTATGAGAGAGCTCCTTAATTGACTGGTGGAGTTCAGATAAAGGTCCCATGACATGGCCATTTCTACTGATCGTAATTCCATTGTTGAGGTCTACTAAAATAGATTTACATTGTTCAATGTTCCAAACTCACATTGGTTTCTCATACAGCATCTCTGTATAGTATGTGTATTCACTCTCTGTCCTACACGGCTTGTTGGAGCTC
>NW_011370602.1:0-2745 GCF_000735185.1 Notothenia coriiceps
TGTGTGTGTGTGTGTGTGTGTGTGTGTGTGTGTGTGTGTGTGTGTGTGTGTGTGTGTGTCTGAGCATTTACAGATTTGTCTCATTTAAACACCAGCCTGTGAGCCTGGTTGTTTAGATACATGCATCAGCCCTTAGTATGCGGTGAAGTAGATGAACTGACGAGCGCTCTGCAACTCAATCTTTCAAATACAGATGTTATTATCTCAGTGACAATTGACAGTGTGACAGAGAGCACATAGTACACAGGTACAATGACAAACCATATATTAAGGAACATCTTGAGACAGTGGCTTGCTCAGTGTGTGTGTGTCTGGTGAGTCAGTGTGTGTGAATGCGTCTGGCGCCTCTTTTCCACAACACAAGGAGCTGTGCTGACTCTACATGTGACACAGACAGATTTACGGGCCTTTTACACAGCACTCAACTTCGCTGCTTACCACGGCATGTGTGTATACAATGCGGTGTGTGAATCTGTGTGTCATGTACAATGCATCTTCCCTGCATGTGTGTATATTTATGTTCATGGATGCAACTACTGCAGCTCATGCATGTGTTTGTGTATGTTTTTGCAAGTGTGTGTGAGGAAAAAGACCATATGGCACATGATGGTGGAAGTGATTGTGAGAATGTGGGAAAGCTTATCTCTATTCAACAGGAAAAGACAAATAATGAACATAGAAGAGAGGTGACAGCCAGTTCGTTATAGTTTTATATATTTTGTGAAGAAAATGCTGGAAAAAGCAAGATGCCTTTCAGCGGGTGGGATTTATCTCACATCGCATTGCACCACACAACAGATGTCTACAAATCAGCATGTGAGCCTGATAGTAAATAATGTTGTTTATGGCGACAGAGAACAGCACACTTCATTTCACAACAAAAACACACACACATATGATGGTATGTGTTACAACTGGGATTTAGTCCGGTGCTATGCTAAACAACATGGAACGCTGTAAGTGTGTGATGTCAACATGCATATGCAACATGTCTGCATCTCCCTGCTTTCTTCTGTCTTGTTAGCAGAAGAACATTTCACAGCAGCTGTTAGAACTAAATGTTTCATTGAAATGCTCTCTCTTGTCTCCAAGTACTCATGAACACAGACAAACATCCCAGTCGGATGTTGAGGCTTCATAAATGAACGCTGCAGACTTGCAAGTCATGACATGACAGTCTTTCATGCCTCTATATTTAACTCTCTATTGTTTCGCCCTGTTTCCTTCCACTTGCCTTTTACCCCAGTACCCTGGAAGTGACAAGAAAAGAGGTTTAGGAACACGAGGAGGAGAGGGAAGAAGCGGGATAGTTGACTCAGCTGTAAGAGGAGCTGATCTCACCAACCTAAACAACAACAGTGGAGATGAGAGCAGAGAAACAGACCCTCGTTACGCCTGGAGGAGGAACATATTGGAGACAAGAAAGAAGAGGCGAGGGGCACACTGGAGGTTATGTTTGCATCTGCTTGACTGCGAAGAAAGGGAAGAGAAAGACAACAGGGCCAGGATATTGATTGCTCAGATTGGGCGTGTGAAGCCGTGTTAGAATTACAGATTGGAATGATTAAAGTACATCGGTGAGCAAGGATGTTCTCATAGCTGGTATACTAATAAGAAAACAAAGGTTTATAAAAAGGTGTGCAGAGAACATTACAAAGACTTGTTGTTCATTACCTTCAGGGTCGAATGAATGGAAGACCCTCCTTGCTTGTTCTGATGGAGACTCTGGCCCCACCAGGGACATCTCCTATAAAGAAGGTGACACAAAAAGATGGGAAGGTCTTGTTAGAAAGGAAAAGGAGGACTATGAGGCGAGCACAATTGTGCACCTAGAAGTAACCACACAGAGATCTGTGACTAAGACATCAGGGGGAATATAGCAGGGAGGAGGAATTAGATCATATTCAGGGAGAAGGTGGTTTCATCAGTGCTGAAACTTTAGAATCCATTCCTAAACGGCATCTTTTGTCAAGGTCTATCAGCACTAATGCACAACACACTACAGTTTAATATAATCAACAAACAGCACGACTATTTCGGCAGTGTCTGATGCAGCTTATATGCATTGTATGTGTGTGTGTGTGTGTGTGTGTGTGTGTGTGTGTGTGTGTGTGTGTGTGTGTGTGTGTGTGTGTGTCCTAAGGGGCCAGTGCAAACCGGAACACATCGGGTTATTAACTGATCTGCTGATAACGTTTGACGGGTTGTTTTCACTCCAAACACACAATCAGGAAATCAAGTCTTTCACATACAGCCAGTGATTTAAGACAAGCTCTACAGGGTTTGTTTGTTTGTTTGTTTGTAGGTGAAGTTTACAAAGAGAGCAGTGCAGGCAGAGGGTGATGGCCCCTAAGACTGGGATACAATGTAGATTCTGATTAAATGAACCATTCCTTGTTTTCTTTACAACAAGGACCCCAGCATGATTCAAACAAAGTACTTGTCAGATCATCTAGAACAGGGGTCTCAAACCCAAGGCCCGGGGGCCAAATCCGGCCCGCGACTTCATTTTCTGTGGCCCCGCAAGAGCTTGCAAAGAATATAATACGTTTATTATACGGTTACATGCCATTTTACAGAAGCAGGTTTCCCATAAACAACATGTCCCACAATGCATCTCGTTTGTGCACTGAAGAGACTTGCAATTATTTGCCCTGGACTTTTGCTTTCAGACGGAGTTAATTACTAAGTTATTATACTATCCGATAATAATCCAATTCAGAGGCAATAATGTAATATAATACA